>NW_025727866.1:0-106995 GCF_021461385.2 Schistocerca piceifrons
GTCAATAATAAGGTCAGACGTATACAGTAAAAATGAAGTGAAGCATCGGAATCTATAACTAGTGTCACAGGAATGGTTCAAAACATTGACAGTAAGAAGAGTCGTTTTCTTGTACTTAATTCGGCATTGTGCCTTTTCTATTTAATTCCGATGCAATTTCTGTGTTTCATCGTTAATAAGAAGGCCAGAGCGATTCAGTAAACCTAAAGTGAAGCATCGGAATCGATAACTAGTGTCACAGGAATGGTTCAAAACATAGACAGTAAGAAGTGTCAGATTTCTTGTACTGAAGTTGGCATTGTGCCTTTTGTATTTAATTCCGATGGAATTTCTGTGTTTCATCGTCAATAAGGTCAGAGGGATACAGAAAACTTGAAGTGAAGCATCGAAATCTATAACTAGTGCTACAGGAATGGTTCAAAACAATGACAGTAAGAAGAGTCAGTTTTCTTGTACTTACGTTGGCATTGTGGCCGTTTTCTATTTAATTCCGATGCAATTTCTGTGTTTCGTCGTCAATAAGAAGATCCAAGGGATACAGTAAACCTGAAGCATCGGAATCTAAAACCGGTCTCACAAGAAGGTTTCATAACATAGACAGTAGTAAGAGCCAGTCTTCTTGTACTTGAGTCGGCATTGTGCCTTTTGTATTTAATTCCGATGCAATTTCAGTGTTTCATCGTCAATAAGAATGTCCAAGGGATACAGTAAGCATATAGTGAAGCATCGGAATCTAAAACTGGCCTCACAGGATATGTTCAAAGCATAGTCAGTAAGAAGAGTCAGTCTTATTGAACTTAAGTCAGCATTGTGCCTTTTCTATTTAATTCTGATTATCAATTTCTGTGTTTCATCGACAATAAGAAGGTCCAAGGGATACAGTAAACATATAGTGAAGCATCGGAATCTAAAACTGTTCTCACAGGAAATGTTCAAAACATAGTCAGTAATAAGAGTCAGTCTTCTTGTACTTAAGTGAGCATTGTGCCTTTTTCTATTTTATTCTGATGCAATTTCTGTGTTTCATCGTCAATAAGAAGGTCGGAGGGATACAGTAAACCTGAAATGAAGCATCGGAATCTATAACTAGTGTCACAGGAATGGTTCAAAACATAGACAGGAAGAAGAGACAGTCTTCTTGTACTTGAGTCGGCTTTGTGCCTATGTATTTAATTCCGATGCAATTTCTGGGTTTCATCGTCAATAGAAGGTCAGAGGGTTACAGTAAACCTGAAGTCAAGCATCGGAGTCTATAACTAGAGTCACTGGAATGGTTCAAAACATAGACAGTAAGAAGAGACAGTCTTCTAGTACTAGAGTCGGCAATGTGCTTTTGTATTTAATTCCGATGCAATTTCTGTGTTTCATCGTCAGTAAGAAGGTCAGAGGGATACAGTAAACCTAAAGTGAAGCATCGGAATCTATAACTAGTGTCACAGGAATGGTTCAAAAACATAGACAGTAAGAAGAGCCAGTCTTCTTGTACATAAGTGCGCATTGTGCCTATGTATTTAATTCCGATGCAAATTCTGTGTTTCATCGTCATTAAGAAGGTCAGTGGGATACAGTAAACCCGAAGTGAAGCATCGGAAACAATAACTAGTGTCACAGGAATGGTTCAAAACATAGACAGTAGGAAGAGTCAGTTGTCTTGTACTTAAGTCGGCATTGTGCTTTTGTACTTAATTCCTATGCAATTTCTGGGTTTCATCGTCAATAAGAAGGTCAGAGGGATACAGTAAACCTGAAGTGAAGCATCGGAATCTAAAACTAGTGTCACTGGAATGCTTCAAAACATAGACAGTAAGAAGAGTCAGTTGTCTTGTACTTAAGTCGGCATTATGCATTTTCTATTTAATTCAGATGCAATTTCTGTGTTTCATCGTCAATAAGAAGGTCGGAGGGATACAGTAAACCTGAAGTGAAGCATCGGAATCTATAACTAGTGTCACAGGAATGGTTCAAAACATAGGACAGTAAGAAGAGCCAGTCTTCTTGTACTTAAGTCGGCATTGTGCTTTTGTATTTAATTCCGATGCAATTTCTGCTTCTCATCGTCAATAATACGGTCAGAGGTATACAGTAAACCTGAAGTGAAGCATCAGAATCTATAACTAGTGTCACAGGAATGGTTCAAAACATAGACAGTAAGAAGAGTCGTTTTCCTTGTACTTAATTCGGCATTGTGCCCTTCTCTATTTAATTCCGATGCAATTTCTGTGTTTCATCGTCAATAAGAAGGCCAGAGCGATTCAGTAAACCTGAAGTAAAGCATCGGAATCGATAACTCGTCACAGGAATGGTTCAAAACATAGACAGTAAGAAGTGTCAGATTTCTTGTACTGAAGTTGGCATTGTGCCTTTTGTATTTAATTCCGATGGAATTTCTGTGTTTCATCGTCAATAAGAAGGTCAGAGGGATACAGAAAACTTGTAGTGAAGCATCGAAATCTATAACTAGTGCTACAGGAATGGTTCAAAACAATGAAAGTAAGAAGAGTCAGTTTTCTTGTACTTACGTTGGCATTGTGCATTTTCTATTTAATTCCAATGCAATTTCTGTGTTTCGTCGTCAATAAAAAGGTCAGAGGGATACAGTAAACCTGAAATGAAGCAACGGAATCTATAACTAGTGTCACAGGAATTGTTCAAATCATAGACAGTGAGAAGAGTCAGTTTTCTTGTACTTAGGTCGGCATTGTTCCTTTTGTATTTAATTCCGAAGCAATTTCTCTGTTTCATCGTCAATACGGAGGTCAGAGGGATACAGTAAACATGAAGTGAAGCATCGGAATCTATAACTAGTGTCACATGAATGGTTTAAAGCATAGACAGTAAGAAGAGTTAGTTTTCTTGAACTTAAGTCGGCAGTGTGCTTTTGTATTTAATTCCGATGCAATAACCGTGTTTCATCGTCAATAAGAAGGTAAGAGGGATACAGTAAACCTGATTTGAAGCATCGAAATCTATAACTAGTGTCACAGGAATGGTTCAAAACGTAGATAGTAAGAAGAATCAGTTTTCATGTACTTAAGTCGGCATTGTGCCTTTCCTATTTAATTCCCATGCAATTTCTATGTTTTATCGTCAATAAGAAGGACAGAGGGATACAGTAAACCTGAAGTGAAGCATCGGAATCTGAAACTAGGGTCACAGGAATGGTTCAAAACATAGACTGTAAGAAGAGCCAGTCTACTTGCACTTAATTCGGCATTGTGCCTTTTGTATTTAATTCTGATGCAATTTCTGTGTTTCATCGTCAATAAGAAGGTCAGAGGGATACAGTAAACCTGAAGAGAAGCATCGGAATCTATAACTAGTGTCACGGGAATGGGTCAAAACATAGACAGTAAGAAGAGTGAGTTTTCTTGTACTTAATTCGGCATTGTGCCTTTTCTATTCAATTCTGACGCAATTTCTGTGTTTCATCGTCAATAAGAAGGTTAGAGGGATACAGTAAACCTGAAGTGAAGCATCGGAATCTATAACTAGTGTCACAGGAATGGTTCAAAACATAGACAGTGAGAAGAGTCAGTTTTCTTGTACTTAGGTCGGCATTGTTCCTTTTGTATTTAATTCCGAAGCAATATCTCTGTTTCATCGTCAATACGAAGGTCAGAGGGATACAGTAAACCTGAAGTGAAGCATCGGAATCTATAACTAGTGTCACATGAAAGGTTCAAAACATAGACAGTAAGAAGAGTCAGTATTCTTGTACTTAATTCGGCATTGTGCCTTTTGTATTTAATTCCGATGCAATTTCTGTGTTTCATCGTCAATAAGATGGTCAGAGCGATACAGTAAACCTGAAGTGAAACATCGAAATCGATAACTAGTGTCACAGGAATGGTTCAAAAGCATAGACAGTAAGAAGGGTCAGATTTCTTGTACTTAAGTCGGCATTGTGCCTTTTGTATTTAATTCCGATGCAATTTCTGTGTTTCATCGTCAATAAGAAGGTCAGAGGGAGACCAGTAAACCTGAAGCGAAGCATCGAAAGCTATTACTAGTGTCACAGGAGTGGTTCAAACAAAGACAGTAAGAAGAGTCAGTTTTCTTGTAGTTAAGTCGGCATTTTGCTTTTTGTATTTAATTCCGCTGCAATTTCTGTGTTTCATCGTCAATAAGAAGGTCAGAGGGATACAGTAAACCTGAAGTGAAGCATCGGAATGTGTAACTAGTGTCCTAGGAATGGTTCAAAAACATAGACCGTAAGAAGAATCTGTTTTCTTGTACTTAAGTCGGCATTGTGCCTTTTGTATTTAATTCCGATGCAATTTCTGTGTTTCATCGTCAATAAGATGGTCAGAGCGATACAGTAAACCTGAAGTGAAGCATCGGAATCTATAACTAGTGTCCCGGGAATGTGTCAAAACATAGACAGTAAGAAGAGTCAGTTTTCCTTGAACTTAAGTCGGCATTGTGCCTTTTCCATTTAATTCCGATACAATGTCTGTGTTTCATCGTCAATAAGAAGGTCAGAGGGACACGGTAAACCCGAAGTGAAGATCGGAATCTATAACTAGTGTCATAGGAATGGTTCAAAACATAGACAGTAAGAAGAGCCAGTCTTCTTGTACATAAGTCGACATTGTGCCTATGTATTTAATTCCGATGCAAATTCTGTGTTTCATCGTCATTAAGAAGGTCAGTGGGATACAGTAAACCCGAAGTGAAGCATCGGAATCTATAACTAGTGTCACAGGAATGGTTCAGAACATAGACAGTAGGAAGAGTCAGTTGTCTTGTACTTAAGTCGGCATTGTGCTTTTGTACTTAATTCCGATGCAATTTCTGGGTTCATCGTCAATAAGAATGTCAGAGGGATACAGTAAACCTGAAGTGAATCATCGGAATCTATAAACTAGTGTCACTGGAATGCTTCAAAACATAGACAGTAAGAAGAGTCAGTTTTCTTGTACTTAAGACGGCATTATGCATTTTCTATTTAATTCTGATGCAATTTCTGTGTTTCATCGTCAATAAGAAGGTCGTAGGGATACAGTAAACCTGAAATGAAGCATTGGAATCTATAACTAGTGTCACAGGAATGGTTCAAAGCATAGACAGTAAGAAGAGACAGTCTTCTTGTACTTGAGTCGGCTTTGTGCCTATGTATTTAAATTCTGATGCAATTTCTCTTTGTTTCATCGTCATTTAGACGGTCAGAGGGATACAGTAAACCTGAAGTGAAGCATCGGAATCTATAACTAGTGTCACAGGTATGGTTCAAAACATAGACAGTGCGAAGAGCCAGTCTTCTTGTACTTGATTCGGCATTGTGCCTTTTGTATTTAATTCCGATGCAATTTATGTGTTTCATCGTCAATAAGAAGGTTAGAGGGATACAGTAAACCTGACGTTAAGCATCGGAATCTATAACTAGTGTCACAGGAATAGTTCAAAACGTAGACAGTAAGAAGAGTCAGTCTTCTTGTACTTAAATCGGCATTGTGCTTTTGTATTTAATTCCGATGCAATTTCTGCTTCTCATCGTCAATAATATGGTCAGAGGTATACAGTAAACCTGAAGTGAAGCATCGGAATCTATAACTAGTGTCACAGGAATGGTTCAAAACATAGACAGTAAGAAGAGTCGTTTTCTTGTACTTCATTCGGCATTGTGCCTTTTCTATTTAATTCCGATGCAATTTCTGTGTTTCATCGTCAATAAGAAGGCCACAGCGATTCAGTAAACCTAAAGTGAAGCATCGGAATCGATAACTAGTGTCACAGGAATGGTTCAAAACATAGACAGTAAGAAGTGTCAGATTTCTTGTACTGAAGTTGGCATTCTGCATTTTGTATTTAATTCCGATGGAATTTCTGTGTTTCATCGTCAATACGAAGGATCAGAGGGATACAGAAAACTGAAGTGAAGCATCGAAATCTATAACTAGGGCTACAGGAATGCTTCAAAACAATGACAGTAAGAAGAGTCAGTTTTCTTGTACTTACGTTGGCATTGTGCCTCTTCTATTTAATTCCGATGCAATTTCTGTGTTTCGTCGTCAATAAGAAGATCCAAGGGATACGGTAAACCTGAAGCATCGGAATCTAAAACCGGTCTCACAGGAAGGTTTCATAACATAGACAGTAATAAGAGCCAGTCTTCTTGTACTTGAGTCGGCATTGTGCCTTTTGTATTTTGATTCCGATGCAATTTCAGTGTTTCATCGTCAATAAGAATGTCCAAGGGATACAGTAAGCATATAGTGAAGCATCGGAATCTAAAACTGGTCTCACAGGATATGTTCAAAGCATAGTCAGTAAGAAGAGTCAGTCTTATTGAACTTAAGTCAGCATTGTGCCTTTTCTATTTAATTCTGATTCAATTTCTGTGTTTCATCGACAATAAGAAGGTCCAAGGGATACAGTAAAACATATAGTGAAGCATCGGAATCTAAAACTGTTCTCACAGGAAATGTTCAAAACATAGTCAGTAATAAGAGTCAGTCTTCTTGTACTTAAGTCAGCATTGTGCCTTTTCTATTTAATTCTGATTCATTTTCTGTGTTTCATCGCCAATAAGAAGGTCAGAGGGTTACAGTAAACCTGAAGTCAAGCATCAGAGTCTATAACTAGAGTCACAGGAATGGTTCAAATCATAGACAGTAGGAAGAGACAGTCTTCTTGTACTAGAGTCGGCAATGTGCTTTTTGTATTTAATTCCGATGCAATTTCTGTGTTTCATCGTCAATAAGAAGGTCACAGGGATACAGTAAACCTGAAGAGAAGCATCGGAATCTATAACTAGTGTCACAGGAATGTTTCAAAACGTAGTTAGTAAGAGGAATCAGTTTTCATGTACTTAAGTCGGCATTGTGCCTTTTCTATTTAATTCCCATGCAATTTCTATGTTTTATCGTCAATAAGAAGGTCAGAGGGATACAGTAAACCTGAAGTGAAGCATCGGAATCAATAACTAGTGTCACAGGAATGGTTCAAAACATAGACTGTAAGAAGAGCCAGTCTTCTTGCACTTAAGTCTGGCATTGTGCCTTTTGTATTTAATTCTGATGCAATTTCTGTGTTTCATCGTCAATAAGAAGGTCAGAGGGATACAGTAAACCTGAAGAGAAGCATCGGAATCTATAACTAGTGTCACGGGTATGGGTCAAAACATAGACAGTAAGAAGAGTGAGTTTTCTTGTACTTAAGTCGGCATTGTGCCGTTTCAATTTAATTCTGACGCAATTTCTGTGTTTCAACGTCAATACGAAGGTCAGAGGGATACAGTAAACTTGACGTGAAGCATCGGAATCTATAACTAGTGTCACAGGAATAGTTCAAAGCATAGACAGTAAGAAGAGTTAGTCTTCTTGTACTTAAGTCGGCATTGGTGCCTTTTGTATTTAATTCCGATGCAATTTCCGTGTTTCATCGTCAATAAGAAGGTCAGAATGATACAGTAAACCTGAAGTAAAGCATCGGAATCTATAACTAGTGTCACAGGAATGGTTCAAAACGTAGACAGTAAGAAGAGTCAGTTTTCTTGTACTTTCATTCGGCAATGTGCCTTTTGTATTTAATTCCGATGCAATTTCTGTGTTTCATCGTCAATAAGAAGGTCCGAGCGATACAGTAAACCTGAAGTGAAGCATCGGAATCGATAACTAGTGTCACAGGAATGGTTCAAAGGCATAGACAGTAAGAAGAGTCAGATTTCTTGTACTTAAGTCGGCATTGTGCCTTTTGTTTTTAATTCCGAAGCAATTTCTGTGTTTCATCGTCAATAAGAACGTCAGAGGGATACAGAAAACCTGAAGTGAAGCATCGAAATCTATAACTGGTGTCACAGGAATGGCTCAAAACATAGACAGTAAGAAGAGTCAGTTTTCTTGAACTTAATTCGGCATTGTGCCTTTTGTATTTAATTCCGATGCAATATCTGTGTTTCATCATGAATAAGAAGGTCAGAGCGATACAGTAAACCTGAAGTGAAGCATCGGAATCGATAACTAGTGTCACAGGAATGGTTCAAAAGCATAGACAGTAAGAAGAGTGAGATTTCTTGTACTTAAGTCGGCATTGTGCCTTTGTATTTAATTCCGATGCAATTTCTGTGTTTCATCGTCAATAAGGTCAGAGGGATACAGTAAACCTGAAGTGTATCATCGAAGTCTATAACTAGTGTCACGGGAATGGTTCAAAACAAAGACAGTAAGAAGAGTCAGTTTTCTTGTACTTAAGTCGGCATTGTGCCTTTTCTATTTAATTATGATGCAAATACTGTGTTTCGTCGGCAATAAGAAGGTCAGAGGGATACAGTAAACCTGAAGTGATGCATCGGAAATCTAAAACCAGTCTTACAGGAAAGTTTCAAAACATAGACAGTAAGAAGAGCCAGTCTTCTTGTACTTGAGTCGGCATTGTGCCTTTTGTATTTAATTCCGATGCAATTTCTGTGTTTCAGCGTCAATAAGAAGGTCAGAGAGATACAGTGTACCTGATCTGAAGCATCGGAATCTATAACTAGTATCACAGGAATGGTTTCAAATCATACACAGTAAGAAGAGTCCGTTTTCTTGTACTTAAGTCTGTATTGTGCCTTTTCTATTTAATTCCGATGCAATTTATGTGTTTCATCGTCAATAAGAAGGTTAAAGGGACACAGTAAACATATAGTGAAGCATCGGAATCTAAAACTAGTCGCCCAGGAAATGTTGAAATCATAGTCAGTAGGAAGAGTCGGTCTTCTTGTACTTAAGTCAGCATCGTGCCTTTTGTATTTAATTCTGATGCAATTTCTGTGTTTCATCGTCAATAAGAAGGTCCGAGGGATACAGTAAACATATAGTGAAGCATCGGAATCTAAAACTGGTCTCACAGGAAATGTTCAAAACACAGTCAGTAAGTAGTGTCAGTCTTCTTCTACTTAAGTCAGCATTGTGCATTTTGTATATAATTCCGATGCAATTTCTGTGTTTGTCCGTCAATAAGAAGGTCCAAGGGATACAGTAAACATATAGTGATGCATCGGAATCTAAAAATGGTCTCACAGGAAATGTTCAAAAGATAGTCAGTAAGAAGAGTCAGTCTCCTTGTACTTAAGTCGGCGTTGTGCCTTTTGTATTTATTTCCGTTGCAATTTCTGTGTTTCATCGTCAGTAAGAAGGTCAGAGGGATACAGTAAACCTAAGTGAAGCATCGGAATCTATAACTAGTGTCACAGGAATGGTTCAAACAAAGACAGTAAGAAGAGTCAGTTTTCTTGTACTTAAGTCGACATTGTGCCTTTTCTCTTTAATTCCGATGCAATTTCTGTGTTTTCGCCGTTAATAAGAAGGGCCGAGGGATACAGTAAACCTGTAGTGAAGCTTCGGAATCTATATCTAGTGTCACAAGAATAATTCAAAACATAGACTGTAAGAAGAGTCAGTTTTTCTGTACTTAAGACGGCATTGTGCCTTTTCTATTTAATTCCGATGCAATTTCTGTGTTTTGTCGTCAGTAAGAAGGTCCAAGGGATACAGTAATCCTGAAGTGAAGCATCGGAATCTAAAACCGGTCTCACAGGAAATGTTCAAATCATAGACAGTAAGAAGAGCCAGTGTTCTTGAACTCAATTCGGCATTGTGCCTTTTGTAATTGATTTCGATGCAATTCCTGTGTTTCATCGTCAACAAGAAGGTCAGAGGGATATAGTAAACCTGAGGTGAAGCATCGCGATCTATAACTAGTGTCACAGGAATGGTTCAAATCATAGACAGTAAGACGTGTCAGTCTTCTTGTACTTAAGTCGGCAATGTGACTTTTATATTTAATACCGATGCAATTTTCGTGTTTCATCGTCAATAGGAAGGTCCAAGGGATACAGTAAACAAGAAGTGAAGCATCGGAATCTATAACTAGTGTCACGGGAATGCTTCAAAACATAGACAGTAATAAGAGTCTGTTTTCCTGTACTTAAGTCGGCATTGTGCCTTTTGTATTTAATTCCGATGCAATTCCTGTGTTTTGATCGTCAATAAGAAGGTCAGAGGGTTACAGCAAACCTGAAGTAAAGCATCGGAATCTATAACTAGTGTCACGGGAATGGTTCAAAATATAGACAGTAACAAGAGCCAGTCATCTTGTACTTGAATCAACATTGTGCCAATGTATTTTAATTCCGATGCAATTTCTGTGTTTCATCGTCAATAAGACGGTCAGAGGGATACAGTAAACCTGAAGTGAAGCATCGGAATCTACAACTAGTGTCACAGAAATGGTTCAAAAACATAGACAGTAGGAAGAGCCAGTATTCTTGCACTTGATTCGGCATTTTGCCTTTTGTATTTAATACCGATGCAATTTCTGTGTTTCACCGTCAATAAGGAGGTCAGAGGGATACAGTAAACCTGAAGTGAAGCATCGGAATCTATAACTAGTGTCACAGGAATAGTTCAAAACATAGACAGTAAGAAGAGTCAATCTTCTTGTACTTAAGTCGGCATTATGCCTTTTGTATTTAATTATGATGCAATTTCCGTGTTTCATTGTCAATAAGAAGGTGTGACGTTCATAAGCGCGTGACTGCGTGTGAGATCGCTCTCTAAGTTTTCATCTATTTTTAGTTTTCAGATATATATTTTAACTGTTTTTGTGATAATATTTACTATATAAGTGACTTATTAGTGGTTTCTTCATTCACCTCTGCATTTCGTGTGTTGTGCCTGATATTTGTGAGTGTTTCGTATCGAGCAACTTAACCTCTTACCCGTGTTTACATTCCGCGCTGACCAGTTGCAGCTGTAGCGGCGCATCGAAAGCTAAGTACTAATTAATTGTTTGTGTATAGTATTTTATTTAGGAACTTTAGTGGTCTTCAAACCGGTGTTCTTGGTGTTTTCCGGTGAAATAACTTCAGAAGAAATTTTTGCGAACTGCTTTCAGTTTCGTTACTGTCATTAGACGTTTGATTTTCTTTCTGTGTTAGTATTTTGTTATATTCTCATTTGTTGTTGATTAATACTTTCAATAATAGTAGTTACTTCCCTTGTAGAGCAAGTTTGTGATAATTGTAGTCAGTTTTTAACATCTTCTTATTGTAGTAGCGGAACTTAGATAAAGTTGTTTTCTTGTTTCAATAATTGTAAAATTTTACCATGAGTGAGAAGTGTGGGCTTTGCCGTAGGTTTGTGAGTAGTGGATTGCGGTGTGAGACTTGTTCGAAGTATTTTCACTGGGGGGAATGCAGTGGGGAAGCCAGTGGGCATTCTGGTGAGATCCTCTCCTGGACTGCAGGTTATGTAGCAAGAGTAAGTTGATAGAGGAGCAGGAGCGTAAGATCTGTGCCCTTCAGGTGCAGTTGAAAAACGCACAGGAGGAGCTAGATAGGATGAGGAGGGAGAAGGGGTTGGGGAATGGAGCTGGCTGTTGGCAAGAGATCTGCTAGGAGAAGGAGATTTTCAGATAGTTTTACTATTGGTGTTTGTAATAGATATGACCAACTGTCAGAGTCTAGTGGAGAGGAATCTCTAGTAGCTGTAGATGTAGGAAGTATGCAGCAGACCTCAGCAGTTACGGTGGCTAGGACAGTTGCAAAGTCTAAGAGAAAGAAGAAGGTTCTGCTGTTAGGTAGTTCTCATGGTAGAGGTGTAGGCCAGCAGTTGCAGGAAGTTTTGGGGAGTGAGTACCAGGTCACCAGCATTGTGAAGCCTAATGCAGGATTGGCTCAGGTGACTTTTAACATAGGGGGGTTATGTAGGGATTTTACTAAAGAGGATCAAGTAGTGATTGTGGGTGGGGCTGGTAATAGTATTGATAGGGATGGGAAGTATGACATAGATGGTGACCTGGAAAAGATAGCCACTCAGACTGGCAACACGAATGTGCATTTCGTGGAACTGTTTCAGCGTCACGATCGGCCTCATCTTAATATAGCCGTCAGGCGTAATAACATGAGACTTGGGGGTGCGCTGATGACAGAAGGCATGAGTCACATTTCAGTGGTGTCGGTGGAGTCTATCAGTAGGACGGGTTTCACTAGACATGGCCTGCACCTCAACAGGTATGGGAAGGGGAGGTTGGCAAAACTTATAGGTGACAGCATAGGTGGGGGTGGTGGGATCACTCATGGGAGAATTCCGGTAGTTGTGGGTGTTAGAGCTGTACCTTTTTTAGATTGAAGTCAGCTGATAGGTATTCCTGCTTAAGGGAAGTCTCTCTAACAAAGAAACCACTTTCCTACAAAGCTTGGGTATCCGATTAATGAGGGAATTAGTATATTTCATCAAAATATACAAGGTATTTGAGATAAAGTTAGTGAACTGCTTATAGATGTTGACTCTGAAATTATTGGTATATCTGAACACTTCTTAAATAAGGAGATAATTCAGAGGCTTCCTTTACCAGGATACAGGTTGGCTGCAGCTTTTCTAGGAGCTCTTTGCGGTGTGGGGGAGTAGCCATGTATGTGAGAAAACGGTATCCCATTTGAGTCAATTGATGTTTCAAAGTACTGCACTGAAAAGGTGTTTGAATGTTGTGCAGGGTGTGGTTAAATTTAGTGGAGCTAAACTTCTTACTGTTGTTATTTATAGATCCCCCAGACTCCGATTTCACAACATTTTTGCTAAAGCTAGAGGAGGTTCTTGGTTCACTTTATAGGAAATACAAAAAGTTAGTTATATGTGGTGACTTCAATATTAATTGTATAAGTGATTGTGCAAGGAAAAGGATGCTGGTAGACCTCCTTAATTCATATAATCTTATACAAACCGTATTCTTTCCAACGAGAGTGCAAGGAACAGTAGAACAACCATAGACAATATTTTTGTTCATTCGTCATTATTAGAAGGGCATTCTGTTAGCAAAAAGGTGAATGGCCTTTCAGATCATGATGCACAAATTTTAAGTCTAAAAGATTTTTGTGCTTCAACACATGTTAAATATAGTTTACCAAACTTTTTAGGAAAGCTGATCCAGTTGCTGTACAGACTTTTGTAAACCTTATCAAGGAACAAGATTGGCAAGATGTTTATAGTGCTGATACAGTAGACGATAAATATAATGCTTTCCTCAAGACTTTTCTCGTGCTCTTTGAAAGTTGCTTTCCGTTAGAACGTTTAAAACAGGGTACTAGCACAAACAGGCAGCCTGGGTGGCTGACTAAAGGGATAAGAATATCTTGTAGAACAAAGTGGCAATTATATCAAAACGTTAGAAACAGTCAAAATCTAAATGCAGCAGCCCATTACAAACAGTATTGTAAGGTGCTTAAAAAAGTTATTAGGAAGGCAAAAAGTATGTGGTATGCAGATAGAATAGCTAAGTCTCAGGATAAAATTAAAACCATATGGTCAGTCGTAAAGGAAGTGGCTGGTCTGCAGAGACAGGTCGAGGATATAGAATCAGTGCGTAGTGGGGATGTCCGTGTTGCTGATAAGTCGCATATATGTACAGTACTTAATAATCACTTTCTGAATATAGCAGGTGAACTAAATAGAAACCTAGTCCCAACAGGGAATCATATAGCGCTCTTAGAAAAAAGTGTTCCGAAACTGTTACCTGAAATGCTCCTCCATGATACTGACAAGAGGGAGATTGAGTTAATAATTAAATCACTAAAGACCAAGAACTCTCATGGATATGACGGGGTATCTAGCAGAATACTGAAGTATTGTTCCACGTATATTAGCTCAGTACTTAGCCATATCTGTAACTTTTCCTTTAGCAGTGGTCGGTTTCCTGACCGATTAAAGTACTCGGTAGTGAAGCCACTTTATAAAAAAGGGAGACAGGGATAAATGTTGACAATTATAGACCTATTTCTATGCCATCGGTGTTTGCTAAAGTTATCGAGAGGCTTGTATATACAAGGGTTACTGCAGCATTTAAATTCACATAATTTGCTGTCTAATGTACAGTTTGGTTTTAGAAATGGCTTAACAACTGAAAATGCTATATTCTCTTTTCTCTGTGAGGTTTTGGACGGATTAAATAAAAGGTTGAGAACGTTAGGTGTTTTCTTTGATCTAACGAAGGCTTTTGACTGTGTTGACCACAAAATATTACTGCAGAAGTTGGAACATTATGGAGTAAGGGGAGTAGCTTACAATTGGTTCGCCTCCTACTTTAAGAACAGAAAGCAGAAGGTAATCCTCCGCAATATTGAGAGTGGTAATGATGTTCAGTCCCAATGGGGCACTGTTAAATGGGGCGTTCCCCAAGGGTCGGTGCTGGGG
Organism: Schistocerca piceifrons; assembly: GCF_021461385.2. Lineage (NCBI taxonomy): Eukaryota > Metazoa > Arthropoda > Insecta > Orthoptera > Acrididae > Schistocerca > Schistocerca piceifrons. Next base: position 14,172 of record NW_025727866.1, read on the forward strand.
CCACTGCTGTTCCTTATTTATGTAAATGATATGCCTTCTAGTATTACAGGTGATTCAAAAATATTTCTGTTTGCTGATGACACCACCTTGGCAGTGAAGGATCTTGTGTGTAATATTGAAACATTATCAAAATACATGTAGTTCATGAAGTAAGTTCGTGGCTTGTGGAAAATAATTTGATGCTAAATCACAGTAAGACTCAGTTTTTACAGTTTCTAACCCACAATTCAACAAGAACTGACATTTTAATCAGACAGAATGGGCATGTTATAAGCGAGACGGAACAGTTCAAGTTCCTAGGCGTACGGATAGATAGTAAGCTGTTGTGGAAAGCCCATGTTCAGGATCTTGTTCAGAAACTAAATGCCGCTTTATTTACCATTAGAGCAGTATCTGAAATAAGTGACATTTCAACACGAAAAGTAGTATACTTCGCATATTTTCATACGCTTATGTCATATGGTATTATTTTTTGGGGTAATTCTTCTGATTCAAAAAGGGTATTTTTGGCTCAAAAACGGGCTGTTCGAGCTATGTGTGGTGTAAGTTCGGAAACCTCTTGTCGACCCCTATTCAATAGTCTGGGAATTTTGACATTGCCCTCACAGTATGTATTTTCTTTAATGTCGTTTGTTGTTAGCAATATTAGATTATTCCCAAGAGTTAGCAGCTTTCACTCAGTTAATACTAGGCAGAAATCAAATCTGCATGTGGAATGCACTTCCTTGACTCTTGTGCAGAAAGGAGTGCAGTATTCTGCTGCATCCATTTTCAATAAGCTACCACAAGAACTCAAAAATCTTAGCAGTAGCCCAAACACTTTTAAGTCTAAACTGAAGAGTTTCCTCATGGCTCACTCCTTCTATTCTGTCGAGGAGCTCCTGGAAGAGATAAAAAATTAAGCAAATTCCAGTGTTACATTCTTGATTTTCTTTATTTAAACTAACGACTTGTTTCATTTTATGTGTTTCTACAATCGTGTTATAATTTCATGTATTGACTCGTTCCATGACCATGGAGACTTCTCCTAAATGTGGTCCCACGGAACAATAAATAAATAAATAAATAAATAAATAAAAAGGTCAGACTGATACTGTAAACCTGAAGTGAAGCATCGGAATCTATAACTAGTGTCACAGGAATGGTTCAAAAGCATAGACAAGAAGAAGAGTCAGATTTTCTTGTACTTAAGTCGGCATTGTGCCTTTTGTATTCAATTCCGATGCAATTTCTCTGTTTCATCGTCAATAAGAATGTCAGAGGGATACAGTATACCTGAAGTGAAGCATCGAAAGCTATAACTAGTGTCGCAGGAGTGGTTCAAAGCAAAGACAGTAAGAAGAGTCAGTTTTCTTGTACAGAAGTCGGCATTTTGCCTTTGTATTTATTTCCGCTGCAATTTCTGTGTTTCATCGTCAATAAGTAGGTCAGAGGGGATACAGTAAACCTGAAGTGAAGCATCGGAATGTGTAACTAGTGTCATAGGAATGGTTCTTAACATAGACAGTAAGAAGAGTCAGTTTTCTTGTACTTAAGTCGGCATTTTGCCTTTTCTATTTAATTCCGTTGCAATTTCTGTGTTTCATCGTCAATAAGAAGGTCAGAGGGATACAGTAAAGCTGAAGTGAAGCATCGGATTCTATAACTAGTGTCACAGGAATGGTTCAAAACATAGACAGTAGGAAGAGTCAGTTCACTTGTACTTAAGTCGGCATTGTGCTTTTGTATAAAATTTCGACACAATTTCTGTGTTTCATCGTCAATAAGAACGTCAGAGGGATACAGTAACCCTGAAGTGAAGCATCGGAGTCGATAACTAGTGTCACAGGATTGGTGCAAAGCATAGACAGTAAGAAGAGCAAGGCTTCTTGTACTTGAGTCGGCATTGTGCCTTTTGTATATAATTCCGATGCAATTTCTGTGTTTCATTGTCAATAAGAAGGTCAGAGGGATACAGTAAACCTGAAGTGAAGCATCGGAATCTATAACTAGTGTCACAAGAATGGTTCAAAACATAGACAGTAAGAAGAGTCAGTTTTCTTGTACTTAATTCGGCATTGTGCCTTTTGTATTTAATTCCGATGCAATATCTGTGTTTCATCGTGAATAAGGTGGTCAGAGCGATACAGTAAACCTGAAGTGAAGCATCGGAATCGATAACTAGTGTCACAGGAATGGTTCAAAAGCATAGACAATAAGAAGTGTGAGATTTCTTGTACTTAAGTCGGCATTGTGCCTTTGTATTTAATTCCGATGCAATTTCTGTGTTTCATCGTCAATAAGATGGTCAGAGAGATACAGTAAACCTGAAGTGTAGCATCGAAATCTATAACTAGTGTTACAGGAATGGTTCAAAACAAAGACAGTAAGAAGAGTCACTTTTCTTGTACTTAAGTCAGCATTTTGCCTTTTGTATTTAATTCCGCTGCAAATTCTGTGTTTCATCGTCAATAAGCAGGTCAGAGGGAAACAGTACACCTGAAGTGAAGCATCGGAATGTGTAACTAGTGTCACAGGAATGGTTCAAAACATGGACAGTAAGAAGAGTGAGAGTTCTTGTACTTAAGTCGGCATTGTGCCTTTTGTATTTAATTCCGATGCAATTCCTGTGTTTGATCGTCAATAAGAAGGTCAGAGAGTTACAGCAAACCTGAAGTAAAGCATCGGAATCTATAACTAGTGTCACGGGAATGGTTCAAAACATAGACAGTAAGAAGAGTCAGTCCTCTTGTACTTAAGTGGGCATTGTGCCTATGTATTTAATTCCGTTGCAATTTCTGTGTTTCATCGTCAATAAGAAGGTCAGAGAGTTACAGTAAACCTGAAGTGAAGCATCGGAATCTATAACTAGTGACACAGGAATGGTTCAAAACATAGACAGTAAGAAGAGCCCGTATTCTTGTACATGAGTCGGCATTGTGCCTTTTGTATTTAATTCCGATGCAATTTCTGTGTTTCATCGTCAATAAGAAGGTCAGTGGGATACAGTAATCCCGAAGTGAAGCATCTGATTCTACAACTAGTGTCACAGGAATGGTTCAAAACATAGACAGTAGGAAGTGTAGTTCTCTTGTACTTAATTCGGCATTGTGCTTTTGTATTTATTTCCGATGAAATTTCTGTGTTTCATCGTCAATAAGAAGGTCAGAGGGATACAGTAAACCTGAAGTGAAGCATCGGAATCTATAACTAGTGTCACAGGAATGGCTCAAAACATAGACAGTAAGAAGAGTCAGTCTTCTTGTACTTAAGTTGGCAATGTGACTATTATATTTAATACCAAAGCAATTTCTGTGTTTAATCGTCAATAAGAAGGTCAGAGGGATACAGCAAACATATAGTGAAGCACCGGTATCTAAAACTGGTCTCACAGAAATTGTTCACAACATAGTCAGTAAGAAGAGTCAGTCTTCTTGTGCTTAAGTCGGCATTGTGCCTTTTCTATTTAATTCCGATGCAATTTCTGTGTTTTGTCGTCAGTAAGAAGGTCCAAGGGATACAGTAAACCGGAAGTGAAGCATCGGAATCTAAAACCGGTCACAGGAAAGGTTCAAAACATAGACAGTAAGAAGAGCCAGTCTTCTTGATCTTGATTCGGCATTGTGAATTTTGTAATTAATTTCGGTGCAATTTCTGAGTTTCATCGTCAATAAGAAGGTCAGATGGATACAGTAAACCCGAGGTGATGCATCGCAATCTATAACTAGTGTCACAGGAATGGTTCAAAACAAAGACAGTAGGAAGAGTCAGTCTTCTTGTACTTAATTCGGCATTGTGCCATTTGTATTTAATTCCGATCCAATTTCTGTGTTTCATCTTCAATAAGAAGGTCAAAGGGTTACAGTAAACCTGAAGTAAAGCATCGGAATCTATAACTAGTGTCTCGGGAATGGTTCAAAACATCGACAGTAAGAAGAGTCAGTTTTCTTGTACTTAATTCGGCATTGTGCCTTTTGTATTTATTTTCGATGCAATATCTGTGTTTCATCGTGAATAAGTAGGTCAGAGCGATACAGTAAACCTGAAGTGAAGCATCGGAATCTATAACTAGTGTCACAGGAATGGTTCAAACAAAGACAGAAAGAAGAGTCAGTTTTCTTGTACTTAAGTCGACATTGTGCCTTTTCTATTTAATTCCGATGCAATTTCTGTGTTTTGTCGTCAGTAAGAAGGTCCAAGGGATACAGTAAACCGGAAGTGAAGCATCGGAATCTAAAACCGGTCTCACAGGAAAGGTTCAAAACATAGACAGTAAGAAGAGCCAGTCTTCTTGAACTCGATTCGGCATTGTGAATTTTGTAATTAATTTCGGTGCAATTTCTGTATTTCATCGTCAATAAGAAGGTCAGATGGATACAGTAAACCCGAGGTGAAGCATTGCAATCTACAACTAGTGTCACAGGAATGGTTCAAACAAAGACAGTAGGAAGAGTCAGTCTTCTTGTACTTAATTCGGCATAGTGCCATTTGTATTTAATTCCGATGCAATTTCTGTGTTTCATCGTCAATAAGAAGGTCAAAGGGTTACAGTAAACCTGAAGTGAAGCATCAGAATCTATAACTAGTGTCTCGGGAATGGTTCAAAACATAGACAGTAAGAAGAGTCAGTTTTCTTGTACTTAATTCGGCATTGTGCCTTTTGTATTTAATTCCGATGCAAGTTCTGTGTTTAATCGTCAATATAAAGGTCCAAGTCATACAGTAAACATATTGTGATGCATCGGAATCTAAAACTGGTCTCACAGGAAATGTTCAAAAGATAGTCAGTAAGAAGAGTCAGTCTTCTTGTACTTAAGTCGGCGTTGTGCCTTTTGTATTTATTTCCGATGCAATTTCTGTGTTTCATCGTCAATAAGGAGGTCCAAGGGAAACAGTAAACATATAGTGAAGCATCAGAATCTAAACTGGTCTCATAGGAAATGTTCAAAACATAGTCAGTAAGAAGAGTCAGTCTTCTTGTACTTAAGTCGGCGTTGTGCCTTTTGTATTTATTTCCGGTGCAATTTCTGTGTTTCATCGTCAATAAGGAGGTCCAAGGGATACAATAAACAAATAGTGAAGCATCAGAATCTAAACTGGTCTCACAGGAAATGTTCAAAACATAGTCAGTAAGAAGAGTCAGTCTTCTTGTACTTAAGTCGGCATTGTGCATTTTGCATTTATTTCCGATGCAATTTCTGTAATTCATCGTCAATAAGAAGGTCAGAGGGATACAGTACACCTGAAGTGAAGCATCGGAATCTATAACTAGTGTCACAGGAATGGTTCAAACAAAAACAGTAAGAAGAGTCAGTTTTCTTGTACTTAAGTCGACATTGTGCCTTTTCTCTTTAAGTCCGATGCAATTTCTGTGTTTCGACGTCAATAAGAAGGTCCAAGGGATACACTAAACCTGAAGTGAGGCTTCGGAATCTATAACTAGTGTCACAAGATTAATTCAAAACATAGACAGTAAGAAGAGTCAGTTTTATTTGTACTTAAGACGGCATTGTGCCTTTTCTATTTAATTCCGATGCAATTTCTGTGTTTTGTCGTCAGTAAGAAGGTCCTAGGGATACAGTAAACCTGAAGTGAAGCATCCGAATCTAAAACCGGTCTCACAGGAAAGGTTCAAAACATAGACAGTAAGAAGAGCCAGTCTTCTTGCAGTCGAATCGGCATTGTGCCTTTTGTAATTAATTTTGATGCAATTTCTGTGTTTCATCGTCAATAAGAAGGTCAGAGGGATACAGTAAACCTGAGGTGAAGCATCGCAGTCTATAACTAGTGTCACTGAAATGGTTCAAAACATAGATTGTAAGAAGTGTCAGTCTTCTTGTACTTATGTCGGCAATGTGACTTTTATATTTAATACCGATGCAATTTTCGTGTTTCATCGTCAATTAGGAGGTCAGAGGGTTACAGTAAACCTGAAGTTTAGCATCGGAATCTATAACTAGTGTCAAAGGAATGGTTCAAAACATAGACAGTAAGTAAGCCAGTCTTCTTGTACTTAAGTCGGCATTGTGCCTATGTATTTAATTCCGATGCAATATCTGTGTTTCATCGTCAATAAGACAGGGTCAGAGGGATACAGTAAACCTGAAGTGAAGCATCGGAATCTATAACTAGTGTCACAGGAATGGTTCAAAACATAGACAGTAAGAAGAGCCAGTCTTTTTGTACATGAGTCGGCATTGTGCCTTTTGTATTTAATTCCGATGCAATTTCTGTGTTTCATCGTCAATAAGAAGGTCAGAGGGATACAGTAAACCTGAAGTGAAGCATCGGAATCTATAACTAGTGTCACAGGAATGGCTCAAAACATAGACAGTAAGAAGATTCAGTCTTCTTGTACTTGAGTCGGCATTGTGCCTTTTGTATTTAATTCCGATGCAATTTCTGTGTTTCATCGTCAATAAGAAGGTCAGAGGGATACAGTAAAACTGAAGTGATGCATCGGAATCTATAACTAGGGTCACCGGAATGGTTCAAAACATAGACTGTATGAACAGCCAGTCTTCTTGTACATGAGTCGGCATTCTGCCTTCTGTATTTAATTCCGATGCAATTTCTGTGTTTCATCGTCAATAAGAAGGTCAGTGGGATACAGTAAACCCGAAGAGAAGCATCGGAATTTAAAACTGGTCTCACAGGAAATGTTCAAAGCATAGTCAGTAAGAAGTGTCAGTCTTCTTGTACTTAAGTCGGCATTGTGCCTTTTGTTTTTAATTCCGATGCAATTTCTGTGTTTAATCGTCAATAAGAAGGTCCAAGTCATACAGTAAACATATTGTGATGCATCGGAATCTAAAACTGCTCTCACAGGAAATGTTCAAAAGGTAGTCAGTAAGAAGAGTCAGTCTTCTTGTACTTAAGTCGGCGTTGTGCCTTTTGTATTTATTTCCGATGCAATTCTGTGTTTCATCGTCAATAAGGAGGTCAAGGGATACAGTAAACATATAGTGAAGCATCAGAATCTAAACTGGTCTCACAGGAAATGTTCAAAACATAGTCAGTAAGAAGAGTCAGTTTTTCTTGTACTTAAGTCGACATTGTGCCTTTTCTCTTTAAGTCCGATGCAATTTCTGTGTTTCGACGTCAATAAGAAGGTCCAAGGGATACACTAAACCTGAAGGGAGGCTTCGGAATCTATAACTAGTGTCACATGAATAATTCAAAACATAGACAGTAAGAAGAGTCAGTTTTTCTGTACTTAAGACGGCAATGTGCCTTTTCTATTTAATTCCGATGCAATTTCTGTGTTTTGTCGTCAGTAAGAAGGTCCTAGGGATACAGTAAACCTGAAGTGAAGCATCCGAATCTAAAACCGGTCTCACAGGAAAGGTTCAAAACATAGACAGTAAGAACAGCCAGTCTTCTTGAACTCGATTTGGCATTGTGCCTTTTGTAATTAATTTCGATGCAATTTCTGTGTTTCATCGTCAATAAGAAGGTCAGAGGGATACAGTAAACCTAAGGTGAAGCATCACAATCTATAACTAGTGTCACAGGAAAGGTTCAAAACATAGTCAGTAAGAAGAGCCAATCTTCTTGTACATGAGTCGGCATTGTGCCTTTTATATTTAATTCCCGATGCAATTTCTGTGTTTCATAGTCAATAAGAAGCTCAGTGCGATACAATAATCCGAAGTGGAGCATCGGAATCTACAACTAGTGTCACAGGAATGGTTCAAAACATAGACAGTAGGAAAAGTAGTTCTCTTGTACTTAAATCGGCATTGTGCTTTTGTATATATTTCCGATGCAATTTCTGTGTTTCATCGTCAATAAGAAGGGTCAGAGGGATACATTAAACCTGAAGTGAAGCATCGGAATCTATAACTAGTGTCACAGGAATGGCTCAAAACATAGACAGTAAGAAGAGTCAGTCTTCTTGTACTTAAGTCGGCAATGTGACTTTTATATTTAATACCGATGCAATTTCTGTGTTTAATCGTCAATAAGAAGGTCAGAGGGATACAGTAAACATATAGTGAAGCACCGGAATCTAAAACTGGTCTCACAGAAATGTTCACAACATAGTCAGTAAGAAGAGACTGTCTTCTTGTACTTAAGTCGGCATTGTGCCTTTTCTATTAATTCCGATGCAATTTCTGTGTTTTGTCGTCAGTAAGAAGGTCCAAGGGATACAGTAAACCGGAAGTGAAGCATCGGAATCTAAAACCGGTCGCACAGGAAAGGTTTCTAAACATAGACAGTAAGAAGAGCCAGTCTTCTTGAACTCGATTCGGCATTGTGAATTTTGCGATTAATTTCGGTGCAATTTTTGTGTTTCATCGTCAATAAGAAGGTCAGATGGATACAGTAAACCCGAGGTGAAGCATCGCAATCTATAACTAGTGTCACAGGAATGGGTCACAACAAAGGCAGTAGGAAGAGTCAGTCTTCTTGTACTTAATTCGGCATTGTGCCATTTGTATTTAATTCCGATGCAATTTCTGTGTTTCATCGTCAATAAGAAGGTCAAAGGGTTACAGTAAACCTGAAGTAAAGCATCGGAATATAGAACTAGTGTCTCGGGAATGGTTCAAAACATAGACAGTAGGAAGAGTCAGTTTTCTTGTACTTAATTCGGCATTGTGCCTTTTGTATTTATTTCCGATGCAATTTCTGTGTTTCATCGTCAATATGGAGGTCCAAGGAATACAGTAAACTTATAGTGAAGCATCAGAATCTAAACTGGTCTCACAGGAAATGTTCAAAACATAGTCAGTAAGAAGAGCCAGTCTTCTTGAACTCGAGTTTGCATTGTGCCTTTTGTAATTAATTTCGATGCAATTTCTGTGTTTCATCGTCAATAAAAAGGTCAGACGGATACATTAAACCTGAGGAGAAGCTTCGCAATCTATAACTAGTGTCACAGGAATGGTTCAAAACATAGACAGTAAGAAGTGTCAGTCTTCTTGTACTTAAGTCGGCAATGTGACTTTTATATTTAATACCGATGGAATTTCTGTGTTTAATCGTCAATAAGATGGTCAGAGGGATACAGTAAACATATAGTGAGGCACCGGAATATAAAACTGGTCTCACAGAAAATGTTCACAACATAGTCAGTAAGAAGAGACAGTCTTCTTGTACTTAAGTCGGCATTGTGCCTTTTCTATTTAATTCCGATGCAATTTCTGTGTTTTGTCGTCAGTAAGAAGGTCCAAGGGATACAGTAAACCGGAAGTGAAGCATCGGAATCTAAAACCGGTCTCACAGGAAAGGTTCAAAACATAGACAGTAAGAAGAGCCAGTCTTCTTGAACTCGATTCGGCATTGTGAATTTTGCAGTTAATTTCGGTGCAATTTTTGTGTTTCATCGTCAATAAGAAGGTCAGATGGATACAGTAAACCCGAGGTGAAGCATCGCAATCTATAACTAGTGTCACAGGAATGGTTCAAAACATAGACAGTAAGAAGTGTCAGTCTTCTTGTACATGAGTCGGCAATGTGACTTTTATATTTAATACCGATGCAATTTTCGTGTTTCATCGTGAATAAGAAGGTCCAAGGGATACAGTAAACCCAAAGTGAAGCATCGGAATCTATAATAGTGTCACAGGAATGGTTCAAAGCATAGACAGTAAGAAGAGTCAGCCTTCTTGTACTTGGGTCGGCATTCTGGCTTTTGTATTTAATTCCGATGCAATTTCTGTGTTTCATCGTCAAATAGAAGGTCAGAGGGATACAGTAAACCTGAAGTTTAGCATCGGAATCTATAACTAGTGTCAAAGGAATGGTTCAAAACATAGACAGTAAGAAATGCCAGTCTTCTTGTATTTAAGTCGGCATTGTGCCTATGTATTTAATTCCGATGCAATTTCTGTGTTTCATCGTAATAAGAAGGTCAGAGGGATACAGTAAACCTGAAGTGAAGCATCGGAATCTATAACTAGTGTCACAGGAATGGTTCAAATCATTGACAGTAAGAAGAGCCAGTCTTCTTGTACATGAGTCGGCATTGTGCCTTTTGTATTTAATTCCGATGCAATTTCTGTGTTTCATCGTCAATAAGAAGGTCAGTGGGATACAGTAATCCCGAAGTGAAGCATCGGAATCTACAACTAGTGTCACAGGAATCTTTCAAAACATAGACAGTAGGAAGAGTAGTTCTCTTGTACTTAATTCGGCATTGTGCTTTTGTATTTATTTCCGATGCAATTTCTTAGTTTCATCGTCAATAAGAAGGTCAGAGGGATACAGTAAACCTGAAGTGAAGCATCGGAATGTGTAACTAGTGTCACAGGAATGGTTCAAAACATAGACAGTGACAAGAGTCATATTTCTTGTACTTAAGTCGGCATTGTGCCTGTTGTATTTAATTCCGATGTAATATCTGTGTTTCATCGTCAATACGAAGGTCAGAGGGATACAGTAAACCTGAGGTGAAGCATCGGAATCTATAAGTAGTGTCTCAGGAATGGTTCAAAACATAGACAGTAAGAAGAGTCAGTCTTCTTATACTTAAGTCGGCAATGTGACTTTTATATTTAATACCGATGCAATTTCTGTGTTTAATCGTCAATAAGAAGGTCAGAGGGATACAGTAAACCTGAAGTGAAGCATCGGAATCTATAACTAGTGTCACAGGAATGGTTCAAAACAAAGACAGTAGGAAGAGTCAGTCTTCTTGTACTTAATTCGGCATTGTGCCATTTGTATTTTATTCCGATGCAATTTCTGTGTTTCATCATCAATAAGAAGGTCAAAGGGTTACAGTAAACCTGAAGTAAAGCATCGGAATCAATAACTAGTGTCTCGGGAGTGGTTCAAAGCATAGACAGTAAGAAGAGTCAGTTTTCTTGTACTTAATTCGGCATTGTGGCTTTTGTATTTATTTTCGATGCAATATCTGTGTTTCATCGTGAATAAGAAGGTCAGAGCGATACAGTAAACCTGAAGTGAAGCATCGGAATCGGTAATTAGTGTCACAGGAATGGTTCAAAAGCATAGACAATATGAAGAGTCAGATTTCTTGTACTTAAGTCGGCATTGTGCCTTTTGTATTTAATTCCGACGCAATTTCGGTCTTTCATTGTCAATGAGAAGGTCAGAGGGATACAGTAAACCTGAAGTGAAGCATCGAAATCTATAACTCGTGTCACAGGAATGGTTCAAAACAATAACAGTATGAAGAGTCACTTTTCTTGTACTTAAGTCGGCATTTTGCATTATGTATTTAATTCCGCTGCAATTTCTGTGTTTCATCGTCAATAAGAAGGTCAGAGGGATACAGTACACCTGAAGTGAAGCATCGGAATGTGTAACTAGTGTCACAGGAATGGTTCAAAACATAGACAGTAAGCAGAGTCAGTTTTCTTGTACTTAAGTCGGCATTGTGCTTTTCTATTTAATTATGATGCAATTTCTTTGTTTCGTCGTCAATAACAAGATTCAATGGATACAGTAACCCTGAAGTGAAGCATCGGAATCTAAAATCAGTCTGACAGGAAAGTTTCAAAACATAGACAGTAAGAAGAGCCAGTCTTCTTCTACTTGAGTCGGCATTGTGCCTTTTGTATTTAATTCCGATGCAATTTCGGTCTTTCATTGTCAATGAGAAGGTCAGAGGGATACAGTACACCTGAAGTGAAGCATCGAAATCTATAACTCGTGTCACAGGAATGGTTCAAAACAATAACTGTATGAAGAGTCACTTTTCTTGTACTTAAGTCGGCATTTTGCATTTTGTATTTAATTCCGCTGCAATTTCTGTGTTTCATCGTCAATAAGAAGGTCAGAGGGATACAGTACACCTGAAGTGAAGCATCGGAATGTGTAACTAGTGTCACAGGAATGGTTCAAAACATAGACAGTGACAAGAGTCATGTTTCTTGTACTTAAGTCGGCATTGTGCCTGTTGTATTTAATTCCGATGTAATATCTGTGTTTCATCGTCAATACGAAGGTCAGAGGGATACAGTAAACCTGAGGTGAAGCATCGGAATCTATAAGTAGTGTCTCAGGAATGGTTCAAAACATAGACAGTAAGAAGAGTCAGTCTTCTTATACTTAAGTCGGCAATGTGACTTTTATATTTAATACCGATGCAATTTCTGTGTTTAATCGTCAATAAGAAGGTCAGAGGGATACAGTAAAGCTGAAGTGAAGCATCGGAATCTATAACTAGTGTCACAGGAATGGTTCAAAACATAGACAGTAAGAAGAGTCAGTCTTCTTATACTTAAGTCGGCAATGTGACTTTTATATTTAATACCGATGCAATTCTGTGTTTAATCGTCAATAAGAAGGTCAGAGGGATACAGTAAACATATAGTGAAGCACCGGAATCTAAAACTGGTCTCACAGAAAATGTTCACAACATAGTCAGTAAGAAGAGTCAGTCTTCTTGTGCTTAAGTCGGCATTGTGCCTTTGCTATTTAATTCCGATGCAATTTCTGTGTTTTGTCGTCAGTAAGAAGGTCCAAGGGATACAGTAAACCGGAAGTGAAGCATCGGAATCTAAAACCGGTCTCACAGGAAAGGTTCAAAACATAGACAGTAAGAAGAGCCAGTCTTCTTGAACTCGATTCGGCATTGTGAATTTTGTAATTAATTTCGGTGCAATTTCTGTGTTTCATCGTCAATAAGAAGGTCAGATGGCTACAGTAAACCCGAGGTGAAGCATAGCAATCTATAACTAGTGTGACAGGAATGGTTCAAAACAAAGACAGTAGGAAGAGTCAGTCTTCTTGTACTTAATTCGGCATTGTGCCATTTGTATTTAATTCCGATGCAATTTCTGTGTTTCATCATCAATAAGAAGGTCAAAGGGTTACAGTAAACCTGAAATAAAGCATCGGAATCAATAACTAGTGTCTCGGGAATGGTTCAAAACATAGACAGTAAGAAGAGTCAGTTTTCTTGTACTTAATTCGGCATTGTGGCTTTTGTATTTAATTTCGATGCAATATCTGTGTTTCATCGTGAATAAGAAGGTCAGAGCGATACAGTAAACCTGAAGTGAAGCATCGGAATCGATAATTAGTGTCACAGGAATGGTTCAAAAGCATAGACAATATGAAGAGTCAGATTTCATGTACTTAAGTCGGCATTGTGCCTTTTGTATTTAATTCCGATGCAATTTCGGTCTTTCATTGTCAATGAGAAGGTCAGAGGGATACAGTAAACCTGAAGTGAAGCATCGAAATCTATAACTCGTGTCACAGGAATGGTTCAAAACAATAACAGTATGAAGAGTCACTTTTCTTGTACTTAAGTCGGCATTTTGCATTATGTATTTAATTCCGCTGCAATTTCTGTGTTTCATCGTCAATAAGAAGGTCAGAGGGATACAGTACACCTGAAGTGAAGCATCGGAATGTGTAACTAGTGTCACAGGAATGGTTCAAAACATAGACAGAAAGCAGAGTCAGTTTTCTTGTACTTAAGTCGGCATTGTGCTTTTCTATTTAATTATGATGCAATTTCTTTGTTTCGTCGTCAATAACAAGATCCAATGGATACAGTAAACCTGAAGTGAAGCACCGGAATCTAAAATCAGTCTGACAGGAAAGTTTCAAAACATAGACAGTAAGAAGAGCCAGTCTTCTTCTACTTGAGTCGGCATTGTGCCTTTTGTATTTAATTCCGATGCAATTTCGGTCTTTCATTGTCAATGAGAAGGTCAGAGGGATACAGTACACCTGAAGTGAAGCATCGAAATCTATAACTCGTGTCACAGGAATGGTTCAAAACAATAACAGTATGAAGAGTCACTTTTCTTGTACTTAAGTCGGCATTTTGCATTATGTATTTAATTCCGCTGCAATTTCTGTGTTTCATCGTCAATAAGAAGGTCAGAGGGATACAGTACACCTGAAGTGAAGCATCGGAATGTGTAACTAGTGTCACAGGAATGGTTCAAAACATAGACAGTAAGCAGAGTCAATTTTTTTTGTACTTAAGTCCGCATTGTGCCTTTTCTATTTAAATCCGATGAAATTTCTGTGTTTCATCGTCAACAAGAAGGTCCAAGGGATACAGTAAACATATAGTGAAGCATCGGAATCTAAAACTGGTCTAACAGGAAATGTTAAGATCATACTCAGTAAGAAGAGTGAGTCTTCTTGTACTTAAGTCGGCATTGTGCCTTTTGTATTTAATTCCGATGCTATTTCTGTGTTTAATCGTCAATAAGAAGGTCCAAGGGATACAGTAAACATATAGTGAAGCATCGGAATCTAAAACTGGTCTCACAGGAAATGTTCAATGATAGTCAGTAAGATGAGTCAGTCTTCTCGTACTTAAGTCGGCGTTGTGCCTTTTGTATTAAATTCCGATGCAATTTCTGTGTTTCATCGTCAATATGATGGTCCTAGGGATACAGTAAACATATAGTGAAGCATCAGAATCTAAACTGGTCTCACAGGATATGTTCAAAACGTAGTCAGCAAGAAGAGTCAGTCTTCTTGTACTTAAGTCTTCATTGTGCCTTTTGTATTTAATTCCGATGCAATTTCTGTGTTTCATCGTCAATAAGAAGGTCCAAAGGATACAGTAAACCTGAAGTGAAGCATCGGAATCTAAAACTGGTGTCACAGGAAAGGTTCAAAACATAGACAGTAATAAGAGTCAGTCTTCTTGTACTTAAGTCGGCAATGTGACTTTTATATTTAATACCGATGCAATTTCTGTGTTTAATCGTCAATAAGAAGGTCAGAGGGATACAGAAAAAATATAGTGAAGCACCGGAATCAAAAACTGGTCTCACAGAAAATGTTCACAACATAGTCAGTAAGAAGAGTCAGTCTTCTTGTGCTTAAGTCGGCATTGTGCCTTTTCTATTTAATTCCGATGCAATTTCTGTGTTTTGTCGTCAGTAAGAAGGTCCAAGGGATTCAGTAAACCGGAAGTGAAGCATCGGAATCTAAAACCGGTCTCACAGAAAACGTTCAAAACATAGACAGTAAGAAGAGCCAGTCTTCTTGAACTCGATTCGGCATTGTGAATTTTGTAATTAATTTCGATGCAATTTCTGTGTTTCATCGTCAATAAGAAGGGTCAGATGGATACAGTAAAACCGAGGTGAAGCATAGCAATCTATAACTAGTGTGACAGGAATGGTTCAAAACAAAGGCAGTAGGAAGAGTCAGTCTTCTAGTACTTAATTCGGCATTGTGCCATTTGTATTTAATTCCGATGCAATTTCTGTGTTTCATCGACAATAAGAAGGTCAAAGGGTTACAGTAAACCTGAAGTAAAGCATCGGAATCAATAACTAGTGTCTCGGGAATGGTTCAAAACATAGACAGTAAGAAGAGTCAGTTTTCTTGTACTTCATTCGGCATTGTGGCTTTTGTATTTATTTTCGATGCAATATCTGTGTTTCATCGTGAATACGAAGGTCAGAGCGATACAGTAAACCTGAAGTGAAGCATCGGAATCGATACTTAGTGTCACAGGAATGGTTCAAAAGCATAGACAATAAGAAGAGTCAGATTTCTTGTACTTAAGTCGGCATTGTGCCTTTTGTATTTAATTCCGATGCAATTTCGGTCTTTCATTGTCAATAAGAAGGTCAGAGGGATACAGTAAACCTGAAGTGAAGCATCGAAATCTATAACTCGTGTCACAGGAATGGTTCAAAACAAAGACAGTATGAAGAGTCACTTGTCTTGTACTTAAGTCGGCATTTTGCATTTTGTATTTAATTTCGCTGCAATTTCTGTGTTTCATCGTCAATAAGAAGGTCAGAGGGATACAGTACACCTGAAGTGAAGCATCGGAATGTGTAACTAGTGTCACAGGAATGGTTCAAAACATAGACAGTAAGCAGAGTCAGTTTTCTTGTACTTAAGTCAGCATTGTGCTTTTCTATTTAATTCCGATGCAATTTCTTTGTTTCGTCGTCAATAACAAGATCCAAGGGATACAGTAAACCTGAAGTGAAGCATCGGAATCTAAAACCAGTCTGACAGGAAAGTTTCAAAACATAGACAGTAAGAAGAGCCAGTCTTCTTGTACTTGAGTCGGCATTGTGCCTTTTGTATTTAATTCCGATGCGATTTCTGTGTTTCATCGTCAATAAGAAGGTCAGAGGGATACAGTAAACCTGAAGTGAAGCATCGGAATCTATAACTAGTGTCACAGGAATGGCTCAAACATATTCAGTAAGAAGAGTCAGTCTTCTTGTACTTAAGTCGGCAATGTAACTTTTATATTTAATACCGATACAATTTTCGTGTTTCATCGTCAATGAGTAGGTCCAAGGGATACAGTAAACCCAAAGTGAAGCATCGGAAACTATAATAAGTGTCACAGGAATGGTTCAAAACGTAGACAGTAGGAAGAGTCAGTCTTCTTGTACTTGAGTCGGCATTGTGTCTTTTGTAAGTAATTCCGATGCAATTTCTGTGTTTCATCGTCCATAAGAAGGTCAGAGGGATACGGAAAACCTGAAGTGAAGCATCGGAATCTATAACTAGTGTCACAGGAATGGTTCAAACAAAAACAGTAAGAAGAGTCAGTTTACTTATACTTAAGTCGACATTGTGACCTTTCTCTTTAAGTCCGATGCAATTTCTGTGTTTCGACGTCAATAAGAAGGTCCAAGGGATACAGTAAACCTGAAGTGAAGCTTCGGAATCTATAACTAGTGTTACAAGAATAATTCAAAATATAGACAGTAAGAAGAGTCAGTTTTTCTGTACTTAAGACGGCAGTGTGCCTTTTCTATTTAAATCCGATTCGATTTCTGTGTTTTGTCGTTAGTAAGAAGGTCCTAGGGATACAGTAAACCTGAATTGAAGCATCCAAATCTAAAACCGGTCTCACAGGAAAGGTTCAAAACATAGACAGTAAGAAGAGCCAGTCTTCTTGAACTCGATTCGGCATTGTGCCTTTTGTAATTAATTTCGATGCAATTTCTGTGTTTCATCGTCAATAAGAAGGTCAGAGGGATACAGTAAACCTGAGGAGAAGCATCGCAATCTATAACTAGTGTCACAGGAATGGTTCAAAACATAGAC
Source organism: Schistocerca piceifrons (assembly GCF_021461385.2). Taxonomy (NCBI): domain Eukaryota; kingdom Metazoa; phylum Arthropoda; class Insecta; order Orthoptera; family Acrididae; genus Schistocerca; species Schistocerca piceifrons. The sequence continues at coordinate 31,134 of NW_025727866.1, forward strand.
AGTAAGAAGTGTCAGTCTTCTTGTACATGAGTTGGCAATGTGACTTTTATATTTAATACCGATGCAATTTTCGTGTTTCATCGTGAATAAGAATGTCCAAGGGATACAGTAAACCCGAAGTGAAGCATCGGAATCTATAATAGTGTCACAGGAATGGTTCAAAGCATAGACAGTAGGAAGAGTCAGCCTTCTTGTACTTGAGTCGGCATTCTGGCTTTTGTATTTAATTCCGATGCAATTTCTGTGTTTAATCGTCAATTAGAAGGTCAGAGGGATACAGTAAACCTGAAGTTTAGCATCGGAATCTATAACTAGTGTCAAAGGAATGGTTCAAAACATAGACAGTAAGAAATGCCAGTCTTCTTGTATTTAAGTCGGCATTGTGCCTATGTATTTAATTCCGATGCAATTTCTGTGTTTCATCGTAATAAGAAGGTCAGAGGGATATAGCAATCCTGAAGTGAAGCATCGGAATCTATAACTAGTGTCACAGGAATGGTTCAAATCATAGACAGTAAGAAGAGCCAGTCTTCTTGTACATGAGTCGGCATTGTGCCATTTGTATTTAATTCCGATGCAATTTCTGTGTTTCATCGTCAATAAGAACGTCAGTGGGATACAGTAATCCCGAAGTGAAGCATCGGAATCTACAACTAGTGTCACAGAAATCTTTCAAAACATAGACAGTAGGAAGAGTAGTTCTCTTGTACTTAATTCGGCATTATGCTTTTGTATTTATTTCCGATGCAATTTCTTTGTTTCATCGTCAATAAGAAGGTCAGAGGGATACAGTAAACCTGAAGTGAAGCATCGGAATCTATAACTAGTGTCACAGGAATGGTTCAAATCATAGACAGTAGGAAGAGTCAGTCTTCTTGTACTTAAGTCGGCAATGTGACTTTTATACTTAATACCGATGCAATTTCTGTGTTTAAACGTCAATAAGAAGGTCAGAGGGATACAGTAAACATATAGTGAAGCACCGGAATCTAAAACTGGTCTCACAGAAAATGTTCACAAGATAGTCAGTAAGAAGAGTCAGTCTTCTTGTGCTTAAGTCGGCATTGTGCCTTTTCTATTTAATTCCAATGCAATTTCTATGTTTTGACGTCAGTAACAAGGTCCAAGGGATACAGGAAACCGGAAGTGAAGCATCGGAATCTAAAACCGGTCTCACAGGAAAGGTTCAAAACATAGACAGTAAGAAGAGCCAGTCTTCTTGAACTCGATTCGGCATTGTGAATTTTGTAATTAATTCCGGTGCAATTTCTGTGTTTCATCGTCAATAAGAAGGGTCAGATGGATACAGTAAACCCGAGGTGAAGCATAGCAATCTATAACTAGTGTGACAGGAATGGTTCAAAAAAAAGACAGTAGGAAGAGTCAGTCATCTTGTACTTAATTCGGCATTGTGCCATTTGTATTTCATTCCAATGCAATTTCTGTGTTTCATCGTCAATAAGAAGGTCAAAGGGTTACAGTAAACCTGAAGTAAAGCATCGGAATCAATAACTAGTGTCTCGGGAATGGTTCAAATCATAGACAGTAAGAATAGTCAGTTTTCTTGTACTTAATTCGGCATTGTGGCTTTTGTATTTATTTTCGATGCAATATCTGTGTTTCATCGTGAATAAGAAGGTCAGAGCGATACAGTAAACCTGAAGTGAAGCATCGGAATCGATAATTAGTGTCACAGGAATGGTTCAAAAGCATAGACAATAAGAAGAGTCAGATTTCTTGTACTTAAGTCGGCATTGTGCCTTTTGTATTTAATTCCGATGCAATTTCGGTCTTTCATTGTCAATAAGAAGGTCAGAGGGATACAGTAAACCTGAAGTGAAGCATCGAAATCTATAACTCGTGTCACAGGAATGGTTCAAAACAAAGACAGTATGAAGAGTCACTTGTCTTGTACTTAAGTCGGCATTTTGCATTTTGTATTTAATTCCGCTGCAATTTTTGTGTTTCATCGTCAATAAGAAGGTCAGAGGGATACAGTACACCTGAAGTGAAGCATCGGAATGTGTAACTAGTGTCACAGGAATGGTTCAAACATAGACAGTAAGCAGAGTCAGTTTTCTTGTACTTAAGTCGGCATTGTGCTTTTCTATCTAATTCCGATGCAATTTCTTTGTTTCGTCGTCAATAACAAGATCCAAGGGATACAGTAAACCTGAAGTGAAGCATCGGAATCTAAAACCAGTCTGACAGGAAAGTTTCAAAACATAGACAGTAAGAAGAGCCAGTCTTCTTGTACTTGAGTCGGCATTGTGCCTTTTGTATTTAATTCCGATGCAATTTCTGTGTTTCATCGCCAATAAGAAGGTCAGAGAGATACAGTATACCTAAAGTGAAGCATCTGAACCTATAACTAGTGTCACAAGAATAATTCAAAGCATAGACAGTAAGAAGAGTCAGTTATTCTGTACTTAAGACGGCATTGTGCCTTTTCTATTTAATTCCGATGCAATTTCTGTGTTTTGTCGTCAGTAAGAAGGTCCTAGGGATACAGTAAACCTGAAGTGAAGCATCCGAATCTAAAACCGGTCTCACAGGAAAGGTTCAAAACATAGACAGTAAGAAGAGAAAGTCTTCTTGAACTCGATTCGGCATTGTGCCTTTTGTAATTAATTTCGATGCAATTTCTGTGTTTCATCGTCAATAAGAAGGTCAGAGGGATACAGTAAACCTGAGGTGAAGCATCACAATCTATAACTAGTGTCACAGGAATGGTTCAAAACATAGACAGTAAGAAGTGTCCGTCTTCTTGTACTTAAGTCGGCAATGTGACTTTTATATTTAACACCGATGCAATTTTCGAGTTTCATCGTCAATAAGAAGGTCCAAGGGATACAGTAAACCCGAAGTGAAGCATCGGAATCTATAATAGTGTCACAAGAATGGTTCAAAGCATAGACAGTAGGAAGAGTCAGTCTTCTTGTACTTGAGTCGGCATTCTGCCTTTTGTATTTAATTCCGATGCAATTTCTGTGTTTCATCGTCAATTAGAAGGTCAGAGGGATACAGTAAACCTGAAGTTTAGCATCGGAATCTATAACTAGTGTCACAGGAATGGTTCAAATCATAGACAGTAAGAAGAGCCAGTCTTCTTGTACATGAGTCGGCATTGTGCCTTTTGTATTTAATTCCGATGCAATTTCTGTGTTTCATCGTCAATAAGAAGGTCAGTGGGATACAGTAATCCCGAAGTGAAGTATCGGAATTTACAACTAGTGTCACAGGAATGGTTCAAAACATAGACAGTAGGAAGAGTAGTTCTCTTGTACTTAATTCGGCATTGTGCTTTTTTTTCCGATGCAATTTCTGTGTTTCATCGTCAATAAGAAGGTCAGAGGGATACAGTGAACCTGAAGTGAAGCATCGGAATCTATAACTAGTGGCACGGGAATGGCTCAAAACATAGACAGTAAGAAGAGTCAGTCATCTTGTACTTAAGTCGGCAATGTGACTTTTATATTTAATACCGATGCAATTTCTGTGTTTAATCGTCAATAAGAAGGTCAGAGGGATACAGTAAACATATAGTGAAGCACCGGAATCTAAAACTAGTCTCACAGAAAATGTTCACAACATAGTCAGTAAGAAGAGTCAGTCTACTTGTACTTAAGTCGGCATTGTGAATTTTGCATTTATTTCCGATGCAATTTCTGTAATTCATCGTCAATAAGAAAATCAGAGGGATACAGTACACCTGAAGAGAAGCATCGGAATCTATAACTAGTGTCACAGGAATGGTTCAAAACATAGACAGTAAGAAGAGCCAGTCTTGTTGTACATGAGTTGGCATTGTGCTTTTTGTATTTAATTCCGATGCAATTTCTGTGTTTCATCGTCAATAAGAAGGTCGGTGGGATACAGTAAACCCGAAGTGAAGCATCGGAATCTATAATTAGTGTCACAGGAATGGTTCAAACGAAGACAATAAGAAGAGTCAGTTTTCTTGCACTTAAATCGACATTGTGCCTTTTCTATTTAATTCCGATGCAATTTCTGTGTTTTGTCGTCAGTAAGAAGGTCCAAGGGAGACAGTAAACCTGAAGTGAAGCATCGGAATCTAAAACCGGTCTCACAGGGAAGGTTCAAAACATGGACAGTAAGAAGAGCCAGTCTTCTTGAACTCGATTCGGCATTGTGCCTTTTGTAATTAATTTCTATGCAATTTCTGTGTTTCATCGTCGGTAAGAGGGTCAGAGGGATACAGTAAATCTGAGGTGAAGCATCGCAATCTATAACTAGTGTCACAATAATGGTTAAAAACATAGACAGTAAGAAGTGTCAGTCTTCTTGTACTTAAGTCGGCAATGTGACTTTTATATTTAATACCGTCGCAATTTCTGTGTTTAATCGTCAATAAGAAGGTCAGAGGGATACAGTAAACATATAGTGAAGCACCGGAATCTAAAACTGGTCTCACAGAAAATTTTCACAACATAGTCAGTAAGAAGAGTCAGTCTTCTTGTGCTTAAGTCGGCATTGTGCCTTTTCTATTTAATTCCGATGCAATTTCTGTGTTTTGTCGTCAGTAAGGAGGTCCAAGGGATACAGTAAACCGGAAGTGAAGCATCGGAATCTAAAACTCGTGTCACAGGAATGGTTCAAAACAAAGACAGTATGAAGAGTCACTTGTCTTGTACTTAAGTCGGCATTTTGCATTTTGTATTTAATTCCGCTGCAATTTTTGTGTTTCATCGTCAATAAGAAGGTCAGAGGGATACAGTACACCTGAAGTGAAGCATCGGAATGTGTAACTAGTGTCACAGGAATGGTTCAAACATAGACAGTAAGCAGAGTCAGTTTTCTTGTACTTAAGTCGGCATTGTGCTTTTCTATCTAATTCCGATGCAATTTCTTTGTTTCGTCGTCAATAACAAGATCCAAGGGATACAGTAAACCTGAAGTGAAGCATCGGAATCTAAAACCAGTCTGACAGGAAAGTTTCAAAACATAGACAGTAAGAAGAGCCAGTCTTCTTGTACTTGAGTCGGCATTGTGCCTTTTGTATTTAATTCCGATGCAATTTCTGTGTTTCATCGCCAATAAGAAGGTCAGAGAGATACAGTATACCTAAAGTGAAGCATCTGAACCTATAACTAGTGTCACAAGAATAATTCAAAGCATAGACAGTAAGAAGAGTCAGTTTTTCTGTACTTAAGACGGCATTGTGCCTTTTCTATTTAATTCCGATGCAATTTCTGTGTTTTGTCGTCAGTAAGAAGGTCCTAGGGATACAGTAAACCTGAAGTGAAGCATCCGAATCTAAAACCGGTCTCACAGGAAAGGTTCAAAACATAGACAGTAAGAAGAGAAAGTCTTCTTGAACTCGATTCGGCATTGTGCCTTTTGTAATTAATTTCGATGCAATTTCTGTGTTTCATCGTCAATAAGAAGGTCAGAGGGATACAGTAAACCTGAGGTGAAGCATCACAATCTATAACTAGTGTCACAGGAATGGTTCAAAACATAGACAGTAAGAAGTGTCCGTCTTCTTGTACTTAAGTCGGCAATGTGACTTTTATATTTAACACCGATGCAATTTTCGAGTTTCATCGTCAATAAGAAGGTCCAAGGGATACAGTAAACCCGAAGTGAAGCATCGGAATCTATAATAGTGTCACAAGAATGGTTCAAAGCATAGACAGTAGGAAGAGTCAGTCTTCTTGTACTTGAGTCGGCATTCTGCCTTTTGTATTTAATTCCGATGCAATTTCTGTGTTTCATCGTCAATTAGAAGGTCAGAGGGATACAGTAAACCTGAAGTTTAGCATCGGAATCTATAACTAGTGTCACAGGAATGGTTCAAATCATAGACAGTAAGAAGAGCCAGTCTTCTTGTACATGAGTCGGCATTGTGCCTTTTGTATTTAATTCCGATGCAATTTCTGTGTTTCATCGTCAATAAGAAGGTCAGTGGGATACAGTAATCCCGAAGTGAAGTATCGGAATTTACAACTAGTGTCACAGGAATGGTTCAAAACATAGACAGTAGGAAGAGTAGTTCTCTTGTACTTAATTCGGCATTGTGCTTTTTTTTCCGATGCAATTTCTGTGTTTCATCGTCAATAAGAAGGTCAGAGGGATACAGTGAACCTGAAGTGAAGCATCGGAATCTATAACTAGTGGCACGGGAATGGCTCAAAACATAGACAGTAAGAAGAGTCAGTCATCTTGTACTTAAGTCGGCAATGTGACTTTTATATTTAATACCGATGCAATTTCTGTGTTTAATCGTCAATAAGAAGGTCAGAGGGATACAGTAAACATATAGTGAAGCACCGGAATCTAAAACTAGTCTCACAGAAAATGTTCACAACATAGTCAGTAAGAAGAGTCAGTCTTCTTGTACTTAAGTCGGCATTGTGAATTTTGCATTTATTTCCGATGCAATTTCTGTAATTCATCGTCAATAAGAAGGTCAGAGGGATACAGTACACCTGAAGAGAAGCATCGGAATCTATAACTAGTGTCACAGGAATGGTTCAAAACATAGACAGTAAGAAGAGCCAGTCTTGTTGTACATGAGTCGGCATTGTGCTTTTTGTATTTAATTCCGATGCAATTTCTGTGTTTCATCGTCAATAAGAAGGTCGGTGGGATACAGTAAACCCGAAGTGAAGCATCGGAATCTATAATTAGTGTCACAGGAATGGTTCAAACGAAGACAATAAGAAGAGTCAGTTTTCTTGCACTTAAATCGACATTGTGCCTTTTCTATTTAATTCCGATGCAATTTCTGTGTTTTGTCGTCAGTAAGAAGGTCCAAGCGAGACAGTAAACCTGAAGTGAAGCATCGGAATCTAAAACCGGTCTCACAGGGAAGGTTCAAAACATGGACAGTAAGAAGAGCCAGTCTTCTTGAACTCGATTCGGCATTGTGCCTTTTGTAATTAATTTCTATGCAATTTCTGTGTTTCATCGTCGGTAAGAGGGTCAGAGGGATACAGTAAATCTGAGGTGAAGCATCGCAATCTATAACTAGTGTCACAATAATGGTTAAAAACATAGACAGTAAGAAGTGTCAGTCTTCTTGTACTTAAGTCGGCAATGTGACTTTTATATTTAATACCGTCGCAATTTCTGTGTTTAATCGTCAATAAGAAGGTCAGAGGGATACAGTAAACATATAGTGAAGCACCGGAATCTAAAACTGGTCTCACAGAAAATGTTCACAACTTAGTCAGTAAGAAGAGTCAGTCTTCTTGTGCTTAAGTCGGCATTGTGCCTTTTCTATTTAATTCCGATGCAATTTCTGTGTTTTGTCGTCAGTAAGGAGGTCCAAGGGATACAGTAAACCGGAAGTGAAGCATCGGAATCTAAAACCGGTCTCACAGAAAAGGTTCAAAACATAGACAGTAATAAGAGCCAGTCTTCTTGAACTCGATTCGGCATTGTGAATTTTGTAATTAATTTCGGTGAAATTTCTGTGTTTCATCGTCAATAAGAAGGTCAGATGGATACAGTAAACCCGAGGTGAAGCATCGCAATCTATAACTAGTGTCACAGGAATGGTTCAAAACAAAGACAGTAATAAGAGTCAGTCTTCTTGTACTTAATTCGGCATTGTGCCTTTTGTATTTATTTTCGATGCAATATCTGTGTTTCATCGTGAATAAGAAGGTCAGAGCGATACAGTAAACCTGAAGTGAACCATCGGAATCTATAACTAGTGTCACAGGAATAGTTCAAAAGCATAGACAGTTAGAACAGTCAGATTTCTTGTACTTAAGTCGACTTTGTGCCTTTTCTCTTTAATTCCGATGCAATTTCGGTGTTTCGACGTCAATAAGAAGGTCCATGGGATACAGTAAACCTGAAGTGAAGCATCGGAATCTACAACCGGGAAAACAGGAAATTTTCAAAACACAGGCAGTAAGAAGATCCCGTCTTCTTGTACTTGAGTTAGCACTGTGTCTTTTGTATTTAATTCCGATGCAATTTCTTTGTTTATTCGTCATTAAGAAGGTCAGAGGGATACAGTAAACATATAGTGAAGCACCGGAATCTAAAACTGGTCTCACAGAAAATGATCAAAGCATAGTCAGTAAGAAGAGTCAGTCTTCTTGTACTTAAGACGGCATTGTGCCTTTTCTATTTAATTCCGATGCAATTTCTGTGTTTTGTCGTCAGTAAGAAGGGCCAAGAGATACAGTAAACCTGAAGTTAAGCATCGGAATCTAAAACCGGTCTCACAGGAAAGATTCAAAACATAGACAGTAAGAAGAGCCAGTCTTCTTGAACTCGACTCGGCATTGTGCCTTTTGTAATTAAATCCGATGCAATTTCTGTGTTTCATCGTCAATAAGAAGGTCCAAGGGATACAGTAAACCTGAAGTGAAGAATCGCAATCTATAACAAGTGTCACATGAATGGTTCAAACATAGACAGATAGAAGAGCCAGTCCTCTTGATCTTGAGTCGGCATTGTGCCTATGTATTTAATTCCGATGCAATTTCTGTGTTACATCGTCAATAAGAAGGTCAGAGGGATACAGTATACCTGAAGTAAAGCATCGGAATTTATAACTAGTGTCACAGGAATGGTTCAAAACATATACAGTAAGATGAGTCAGTCTTTTGTACCTAAGTCGGCATTGTGCCTTTTCTATATAATTCCGATGCAATTTTTGTGTTTCATCGTCAATAAGAAGGTCAGAGGGATACAGTAAACCTGAGTGAAGCATCGGAATCTATAACTGGTGTCACAGGACTGGTTCAAAACATAGACAGTAGGAAGAGTCGGACTTCTTGTACTTAAGTCGGCAGTGTCCCTTTTGTATTTAATTCCGATGCTATTTCTGTGTTACATCGTCAATAAGAAGGTCCAAGGGATACAGTAAACCTCAAGTGAAGAATCGGAATGTATAACTAGTGTCGCAGGAATGGTTCAAAACATAGACAGAAAGAGGAGCCAGAGTTCTTGTACTTGAGTCGGCATTGTGTCTATGTATTTAATTCCGATGCAATTTCTATGTTACATCATCAATAAGAAGGTCTGAGGGATACAGTAAACCTGAAGTGAAGCATCGGAATCTATAACTAGTGTCACAGGAATGGTTCAAAACATAGACAGTAAGAAGAGTCAGTCTTCTTGTACTTAAGTCGGCATTGTGCCTTTTGTATTTAATTCCGATGCAATCTCAGTGTTTCATCGTCAATAAGAAGGTCCGAGGGTTACAGTAAACGTGAAGTGAAGCATCGGAATCTATAACTAGTGTCACAGGAATGGTTCAAAACATAGACAGTAAGATGAGTCGGTTTTCTTGTACTTAATTCGGCATTGTGCCTTTTGTATTTAATTCCGATGCAATTTCTGTATTTCGTCGTCAATAAGGAGGTCAGAGGGTTACAGTAAACGTGAAGTGAAGCATCGGAATCTATAACTAGTGTCACGGGAATGGTTCAAAACATGGACAGTAAGAAGAGTCAATTTTCTTGTACATAAGTCGGCATTGTGCCATTTCAATTTAATTCCGATGCAATTACTGTGTTTCATCGTCAATAAGAAGGTCAGAGGGATACAGTTAACTTGAAATGAAGCATCGGAAAATATAACTAGTGTCACAGGAATGGTTCAAAACATAGACAGTAAGAAGAGCCAGTCTTCTTGTACTTGAGTCGGAATTGTGCCTATGTACTTAATTCCGATGCAATTTCTGTGTTTCATCGTCAATAAGAAGGTCGGAGGGATACAGTAAACCCGAAGTGAAGCATCGGAATCTATAACTAGTGCCACAGGAATGGTTCAAAACATAGATAGTAATAAGAGTCAGTCTTCTTGTACTTAAGTCGGCATTGTGCCTTTTGTATTTAATACCGATGCAATTTTCGTGTTTCATCGTCAATAAGAAGGTCCAAGGGATACAGTAAACCGGAAGTGAAGCATCGGAATCTACAACTAGTGTCACAGGAATGGTTCAAAACATAGACAGTAAGATGAGTCAGTCTTTTGTACATAAGTCGGCATTGTGCCTTTTCTATTTAATTCCGACGCAATTTCTGTGTTTCATCGTCAATAAGAAGGTCCAAGGGATACAGTAAACGTGAAGTGAAGCATCGGAATCTATAACTAGTGTCACAGGAATGGTTCAAAACATAGACAGTAATAAGAGACAGTCTTCTTGTACTTAAGTCGGCATAGTGCCTTTTGTATTTAATACCGATGCAATTTTCGTGTTTCATGGTCAATAAGAAGGTCCAAGGGATACAGTAAACCGGAAGTGAAGCATCGGAAACTATAACTGGTGTCACAGGAATGGTTCAAAATATAGACAGTAAGAAGAGACAGTCTTCATGTACTAGAGTCGGCATTGTGCCTTTTGTAATTAATTCCGATGCGATTTCTGTGTTAGATCGTCAATAAGAAGGTCAGAGGGATACAGTAAACCAGAAGTGAAGCATCGGAATCTATAACTAGTGTCACAGGAATGGTTCAAATCATAGACAGTAATAAGAGTCAGTCTTCTTGTACTTAAGTCGGCATAGTGCATTTTGTATTTAATACCGATGCAATTTTCGTGTTTCATGGTCAATAAGAAGGTCCAAGGGATACAGTAAACCGGAAGTGAAGCATCGGAAACTATAACTGGTGTCACAGGAATGGTTCAAAATATAGACAGTAAGAAGAGACAGTCTTCTTGTACTTGAATCGGCATTGTGCCTTTTGTAATTAATTCCGATGCGATTTCTGTGTTTGATCGTCAATAAGAAGGTCAGAGGGATACAGTAAACCAGAAGTGAAGCATCGGAATCTATAACTAGTGTCAAAGGAATGGTTCAAAACATAGACAGTAAGAAGAGTCAGTCTTCTTGTACTTAAGTCGGCATTGTGCCTTTTCTATAAAATTCCGATGCAATTTCTGTGTTTCATCGTCAATAAGAAGGTCAGAGGGATACAGTGAACCTGAAGTGTAGCATCGGAATCTATAACTAGTGTCACAGGACTGGTTCAAAACATAGACAGTAGGAAGAGTCAGTCTTCTTGTACTTAAGTCGGCAGTGTGCCTTTTGTATTTAATTCCGATGCTATTTCTGTGTTACATCGTCAATAAGAAGGTCCAAGGGATACAGTAAACCTGAAGTGAAGAATCGGAATCTATAACTAGTGTCACAGGAATGGTTCAAAACATAGACAGTAAGAAGTGTCAGTCTTCTTGTACTTAAGTCGGCAATGTGACTTTTATATTTAACACCGATGCAATTTTCGAGTTTCATCGTCAATAAGAAGGTCCAAGGGATACAGTAAACCCGAAGTGAAGCATCGGAATCTATAATAGTGTCACAAGAATGGTTCAAAGCATAGACAGTAGGAAGAGTCAGTCTTCTTGTACTTGAGTCGGCATTCTGCCTTTTGTATTTAATTCCGATGCAATTTCTGTGTTTCATCGTCAAATAGAAGGTCAGAGGGATACAGTAAACCTGAAGTTTAGCATCGGAATCTATAACTAGTGTCACAGGAATGGTTCAAATCATAGACAGTAAGAAGAGCCAGTCTTCTTGTACATGAGTCGGCATTGTGCCTTTTGTATTTAATTCCGATGCAATTTCTGTGTTTCATCGTCAATAAGAAGGTCAGTGGGATACAGTAATCCCGAAGTGAAGTATCGGAATTTACAACTAGTGTCACAGGAATGGTTCAAAACATAGACAGTAGGAAGAGTAGTTCTCTTGTACTTAATTCGGCATTGTGCTTTTTTTTCCGATGCAATTTCTGTGTTTCATCGTCAATAAGAAGGTCAGGGGAATACGGTAAACCCGAAGTGAAGAATCGGAATCTATAACAAGTGTCACAGGAATGGTTCAAAAACATAGTCAGTAAGAAGAGTCAGTCTTCTTGTACTTAAGTCGGCATTGTGCCTATTGTATTTAATTCCGATGCTATTTCTGTGTTACATCGTCAATAAGAAGGTCAGAGGGATACAGTGAACCTGAAGTGAAGCATCGGAATCTATAACTAGTGTCACGGGAATGGCTCAAAACATAGACAGTAAGAAGAGTCAGTCTTCTTGTACTTATGTCGGCAATGTGACTTTTATATTTAATACCGATGCAATTTTGCTGTGTTTAATCGTCAATAAGAAGGTCAGAGGGATACAGTAAACATATAGTGAAGCACCGGAATCTAAAACTAGTCTCACAGAAAATGTTCACAACAGTCAGTAAGAAGAGTCAGTCTTCTTGTACTTAAGTCGGCATTGTGAATTTTGCATTTATTTCCGATGCAATTTCTGTAATTCATCGTCAATAAGAAGGTCAGAGGGATACAGTACACCTGAAGAGAAGCATCGGAATCTATAACTAGTGTCACAGGAATGGTTCAAAACATAGACAGTAAGAAGAGCCAGTCTTGTTGTACATGAGTCGGCATTGTGCTTTTTGTATTTAATTCCGATGCAATTTCTGTGTTTCATCGTCAATAAGAAGGTCGGTGGGATACAGTAAACCCGAAGTGAAGCATCGGAATCTATAATTAGTGTCACAGGAATGGTTCAAACGAAGACAATAAGAAGAGTCAGTTTTCTTGCACTTAAATCGACATTGTGCCTTTTCTATTTAATTCCGATGCAATTTCTGTGTTTTGTCGTCAGTAAGAAGGTCCAAGGTAGACTGTAAACCTGAAGTGAAGCATCGGAATCTAAAACCGGTCTCACAGGAAAGGTTCAAAACATGGAGAGTAAGAAGAGCCAGTCTTCTTGAACTCGATTCGGCATTGTGCCTTTTGTAATTAATTTCTATGCAATTTCTGTGTTTCATCGTCGGTAAGAGGGTCAGAGGGATTCAGTAAATCTGAGGTGAAGCATCGCAATCTATAACTAGTGTCACAGGAATGGTTAAAAACATAGACAGTAAGAAGTGTCAGTCTTCTTGTACTTAAGTCGGCAATGTGACTTTTATATTTAATACCGTCGCAATTTCTGTGTTTAATCGTCAATAAGAAGGTCAGAGGGATACAGTAAACATATAGTGAAGCACCGGAATCTAAAACTGGTCTCACTGAAAATGTTCACAACATAGTCAGTAAGAAGAGTCAGTCTTCTTGTGCTTAAGTCGGCATTGTGCCTTTTCTATTTAATTCCGATGCAATTTCTGTGTTTTGTCGTCAGTAAGGAGGTCCAAGGGATACAGTAAACCGGAAGTGAAGCATCGGAATCTAAAACCGGTCTCACAGAAAAGGTTCAAAACATAGACAGTAATAAGAGCCAGTCTTCTTGAACTCGATTCGGCATTGTGAATTTTGTAATTAATTTCGGTGAAATTTCTGTGTTTCATCGTCAATAAGAAGGTCAGATGGATACAGTAAACCCGAGGTCAAGCATCGCAATCTATAACTAGTGTCACAGGAATGGTTCAAAACAAAGACAGTAATAAGAGTCAGTCTTCTTGTACTTAATTCGGCATTGTGCCTTTTGTATTTATTTTCGATGCAATATCTGTGTTTCATCGTGAATAAGAAGGTCAGAGCGATACAGTAAACCTGAAGTGAACCATCGGAATCTATAACTAGTGTCACAGGAATAGTTCAAAAGCATAGACAGTTAGAACAGTCAGATTTCTTGTACTTAAGTCGACTTTGTGCCTTTTGTCTTTAATTCCGATGCAATTTCGGTGTTTCGACGTCAATAAGAAGGTCCATGGGATACAGTAAACCTGAAGTGAAGCATCGGAATCTACAACCGGGAAAACAGGAAATTTTCAAAACACAGGCAGTAAGAAGATCCTGTCTTCTTGTACTTGAGTTAGCACTGTGTCTTTTGTATTTAATTCCGATGCAATTTCTTTGTTTATTCGTCATTAAGAAGGTCAGAGGGATACAGTAAACATATAGTGAAGCACCGGAATCTAAAACTGGTCTCACAGAAAAAGATCAAAGCATAGTCAGTAAGAAGAGTCAGTCTTCTTGTACTTAAGACGGCATTGTGCCTTTTCTATTTAATTCCGATGCAATTTCTGTGTTTTGTCGTCAGTAAGAAGGGCCAAGGGATACAGTAAACCTGAAGTTAAGCATCGGAATCTAAAACCGGTCTCACAGGAAAGATTCAAAACATAGACAGTAAGAAGAGCCAGTCTTCTTGAACTCGACTCGGCATTGTGCCTTTTGTAATTAAATCCGATGCAATTTCTGTGTTTCATCGTCAATAAGAAGGTCCAAGGGATACAGTAAACCTGAAGTGAAGAATCGCAATCTATAACAAGTGTCACATGAATGGTTCAAACATAGACAGATAGAAGAGCCAGTCCTCTTGATCTTGAGTCGGCATTGTGCCTATGTATTTAATTCCGATGCAATTTCTGTGTTACATCGTCAATAAGAAGGTCAGAGGGATACAGTATACCTGAAGTAAAGCATCGGAATTTATAACTAGTGTCACAGGAATGGTTCAAAACATATACAGTAAGATGAGTCAGTCTTTTGTACCTAAGTCGGCATTGTGCCTTTTCTATATAATTCCGATGCAATTTTTGTGTTTCATCGTCAATAAGAAGGTCAGAGGGATACAGTAAACCTGAGTGAAGCATCGGAATCTATAACTGGTGTCACAGGACTGGTTCAAAACATAGACAGTAGGAAGAGTCAGTCTTCTTGTACTTAAGTCGGCAGTGTCCCTTTTGTATTTAATTCCGATGCTATTTCTGTGTTACATCGTCAATAAGAAGGTCCAAGGGATACAGTAAACCTGAAGTGAAGAATCGGAATGTATAACTAGTGTCGCAGGAATGGTTCAAAACATAGACAGAAAGAGGAGCCAGAGTTCTTGTACTTGAGTCGGCATTGTGTCTATGTATTTAATTCCGATGCAATTTCTATGTTACATCATCAATAAGAAGGTCTGAGGGATACAGTAAACCTGAAGTGAAGCATCGAAATCTATAACTAGTGTCACAGGAATGGTTCAAAACATAGACAGTAAGAAGAGTCAGTCTTCTTGTACTTAAGTCGGCATTGTGCCTTTTGTATTTAATTCCGATGCAATCTCAGTGTTTCATCGTCAATAAGAAGGTCCGAGGGTTACAGTAAACGTGAAGTGAAGCATCGGAATCTATAACTAGTGTCACAGGAATGGTTCAAAACATAGACAGTAAGATGAGTCGGTTGTCTTGTACTTAATTCGGCATTGTGCCTTTTGTATTTAATACCGATGCAATTTTCGTGTTTCATCGTCAATAAGAAGGTCCAAGGGATACAGTAAACCGGAAGTGAAGCATCGGAATCTACAACTAGTGTCACAGGAATGGTTCAAAACTTAGACAGTAAGATGAGTCAGTCTTTTGTACATAAGTCGGCATTGTGCCTTTTCTATTTAATTCCGACGCAATTTCTGTGTTTCATCGTCAATAAGAAGGTCCAAGGGATACAGTAAACGTGAAGTGAAGCATCGGAATCTATCACTAGTGTCACAGGAATGGTTCAAAACATAGACAGTAATAAGAGTCAGTCTTCTTGTACTTAAGTCGGCATAGTGCCTTTTGTATTTAATACCGATGCAATTTTCGTGTTTCATGGTCAATAAGGAGGTCCAAGGGATACAGTAAACCGGAAGTGAAGCATCGGAAACTATAACTGGTGTCACAGGAATGGTTCAAAATATAGACAGTAAGAAGAGACAGTCTTCATGTACTTGAGTCGGCAATGTGCCTTTTGTAATTAATTCCGATGCGATTTCTGTGTTTGATCGTCAATAAGAAGGTCAGAGGGATACAGTAAACCAGAAGTGAAGCATCGGAATCTATAACTAGTGTCACAGGAATGGTTCAAAACATAGACAGTAATAAGAGTCAGTCTTCTTGTACTTAAGTCGGCATAGTGCCTTTTGTATTTAATACCGATGCAATTTTCGTGTTTCATGGTCAATAAGAAGGTCCAAGGGATACAGTAAACCGGAAGTGAAGCATCGGAAACTATAACTGGTGTCACAGGAATGGTTCAAAATATAGACAGTAAGAAGAGACAGTCTTCTTGTACTTCAATCGGCATTGTGCCTTTTGTAATTAATTCCGATGCGATTTCTGTGTTTGATCGTCAATAAGAAGGTCAGAGGGATACAGTAAACCAGAAGTGAAGCATCGGAATCTATAACTAGTGTCAAAGGAATGGTTCAAAACATAGACAGTAAGAAGAGTCAGTCTTCTTGTACTTAAGTCGGCATTGTGCCTTTTCTATAAAATTCCGATGCAATTTCTGTGTTTCATCGTCAATAAGAAGGTCAGAGGGATACAGTGAACCTGAAGTGTAGCATCGGAATCTATAACTAGTGTCACAGGACTGGTTCAAAACATAGACAGTAGGAAGAGTCAGTCTTCTTGTACTTAAGTCGGCAGTGTGCCTTTTGTATTTAATTCCGATGCTATTTCTGTGTTACATCGTCAATAAGAAGGTCCAAGGGATACAGTAAACGTGAAGTGAAGCATCGGAATCTATAACTAGTGTCAAAGGAATGGTTCAAAACATAGACAGTAAGAAGAGTCAGTCTTCTTGTACTTAAGTCGGCATTGTGCCTTTTGTATTTAATTCCGATGCAATCTCAGTGTTTCATCGTCAATAAGAAGGTCCGAGGGTTACAGTAAACGTGAAGTGAAGCATCGGAATCTATAACTAGTGTCACAGGAATGGTTCAAAACATAGACAGTAAGATGAGTCGGTTGTCTTGTACTTAATTCGGCATTGTGCCTTTTGTATTTAATTCCGATGCAATTTCTGTATTTCGTCGTCAATAAGGAGGTCAGAGGGTTACAGTAAACCTGAAGTGAAGCATCGGAAACTATAACTAGTGTCACGGGAATGGTTCAAATCATGGACAGTAAGAAGAGTCAATTTTCTTGTACATAAGTCGGCATTGTGCCATTTCAATTTAATTCCGATGCAATTACTGTGTTTCATCGTCAATAAGAAGGTCAGAGGGATACAGTTAACTTGAAATGAAGCATCGGAAAATATAACTAGTGTCACAGGAATGGTTCAAAACATAGACAGTAAGAAGAGCCAGTCTTCTTGTACTTGAGTCGGAATTGTGCCTATGTATTTAATTCCGATGCAATTTCTGTGTTTCATCGTCAATAAGAAGGTCAGAGGGATACAGTAAACCCGAAGTGAAGCATCGGAATCTATAACTAGTGCCACAGGAATGGTTCAAAACATAGATAGTAATAAGAGTCAGTCTTCTTGTACTTAAGTCGGCATTGTGCCTTTTGTATTTAATACCGATGCAATTTTCGTGTTTCATCGTCAATAAGAAGGTCCAAGGGATACAGTAAACCGGAAGTGAAGCATCGGAATCTACAACTAGTGTCACAGGAATGGTTCAAAACATAGACAGTAAGATGAGTCAGTCTTTTGTACATAAGTCGGCATTGTGCCTTTTCTATTTAATTCCGACGCAATTTCTGTGTTTCATCGTCAATAAGAAGGTCCAAGGGATACAGTAAACGTGAAGTGAAGCATCGCAATCTATAACTAGTGTCACAGGAATGGTTCAAAACATAGACAGTAATAAGAGTCAGTCTTCTTGTACTTAAGTCGGCATAGTGCCTTTTGTATTTAATACCGATGCAATTTTCGTGTTTCATGGTCAATAAGAAGGTCCAAGGGATACAGTAAACGGAAGTGAAGCATCAGAAACTATAACTGGTGTCACAGGAATGGTTCAAAATACAGACAGTAAGAAGAGACAGTCTTCTTGTCCTTGAATCGGCATTGTGCCTTTTGTAATTAATTCCGATGCGATTTCTGTGTTTGATCGTCAATAAGACGGTCAGAGGGATACAGTAAACCAGAAGTGAAGCATCGGAATCTATAACTAGTGTCAAAGGAATGGTTCAAAACATAGACAGTAAGAAGAGTCAGTCTTCTTGTACTTAAGTCGGCATTGTGCCTTTTCTATATAATTCCGATGCAATTTCTGTGTTTCATCGTCAATAAGGAGGTCAGAGGGTTACAGTAAACCTGATGTGAAGCATCGGAATCTATAACTAGTGTCAAAGGAATGGTTCAAAGCATGGAAAGTAAGAAGAGTCAGTTTTCTTGTACTTAAGTCGGCATTGTGCCATTTCAATTTAATTCCGATGCAATTACTGTGTTTCATCGTCAATAAGAAGGTCAGAGGGATACAGTTTACCTGTAATGAAGCATCGGAAAATATAACTAGTGTCACAGGACTGGTTCAAAACATAGACAGTAGGAAGAGTCAGTCTTCTTGTACTTAAGTCGGCAGTGTGCCTTTTGTATTTAATTCCGATGCTATTTCTGTGTTACATCGTCAATAAGAAGGTCCAAGGGATACAGTAAACCTGAAGTGAACAATCGGAATCTATAACTAGTGTCACAGGAATGGTTCAAAACATAGACAGAAAGAGGAGCCAGGGTTCTTGTACTTGAGTCGGCATTGTGCCTATGTGTTTACTTCCGATGCAATTTCTGTGTTACATCATCAATAAGAAGGTCTGAGGGATACAGTAAACCTGAAGTGAATAATCGGAATCTATAACTAGTGTCACAGGAATGGTTCAAAACATAGACAGTAAGAAGAGTCAGTCTTCTTGTACTTGAGTCGGCATTGTGCCTTTTGTATTTAATTCCGATGCAATTTCAGTGTTTCATCGTCAATAAGAAGGTCAGAGGGTTACAGTAAACGTGAAGTGAAGCATCGGAATCTATAACTAGTGTCACAGGAATGGTTCAAAGCATAGACAGTAAGATGAGTCGGTTTTCTTGTACTTAATTCGGCATTGTGCCTTTTGTATTTAATTCCGATGCAATTTCTGTGTTTCATCGTCAATACGGAGGTCAGAGGGTTACAGTTTACCTGTAATGAAGCATCGGAAAATATAACTAGTGTCACAGGAATGGTTCAAATCATAGACAGTAAGAAGAGCCAGTCTTCTTGTACTTGAGTCGGAATTGTGCCTATGTATTTAATTCCGATGCAATTTCTGTGTTTAATCGTCATTAAGAAGGTCAGAGGGATACTGTAAACCCGAAGTGAAGCATCGGAATCTATAACTAGTGCCACAGGAATGGTTCAAAACATAGATAGTAATAAGAGTCAGTCTTCTTGTACTTAAGTCGGCATTGTGCCTTTTGTATTTAATACCGATGCAATTTTCGTGTTTCATCGTCAATAAGAAGGTCCAAGGGATACAGTAAACCGGAAGTGAAGCATCGGAATCTACAACTAGTGTCACAGGAATGGTTCAAGACATAGACAGTAATAAGAGTCAGTCTTCTTGTACTTAAGTCGGCATAGTGCCTTTTGTATTTAATACCGATGCAATTTTCGTGTTTCATGGTCAATAAGAAGGTCCAAGGGATACAGTAAACCGGAAGTGAAGCATCTAAATCTATAACTAGTGTCACAGGAATGGTTCAAAATATAGACAGTAAGAAGAGACAGTCTTCTTGCACTTGAATCGGCATTGTGCCTTTTGTAATTAATTCCGATGCGATTTCTGTGTTTGATCGTCAATAAGAAGGTCAGAGGGATACAGTAAAACAGAAGTGAAGCATCGGAATCTATAACTAGTGTCAAAGGAATGGTTCAAAACATAGACAGTAAGAAGAGTCAGTCTTCTTTTACTTAAGTAGGCATTTTGCCTTTTCTATATAATTCCGATGCAATTTCTGTGTTTCATCGTCAATAAGAAGGTCAGAGGAATACAGTAAACCTGAAGTGAAGCATCGGAATCTATAACTAGTGTCACAGGAATGGTTCAAAGCATAGACAGTAGGAAGAGTCAGTCTTCTTGTACTTAAGTCGGCAGTGTGCCTTTTGTATTTAATTCCGACGCTATTTCTGTGTTACATCGTCAATAGGAAGGTCCAAGGGATACAGTAAACCTGAAGTGAAGAATCGGAATCTGTAACTAGTGTCACAGGAATGGTTCAAAACATAGACAGAAAGAGGAGCCAGTCTTCTTGTACTTGAGTCGGCATTGTGCCTATGTATTTAATTCCGATGCAATTTCTGTGTTACATCATCAATAAGAAGGTCTGAGGGATACAGTAAACCTGAAGTGAAGCAACGGAATCTATAACTAGTGTCACAAGAATGGTTCAATACATAGACAGTAAGAAGGGTCAGTTTTCTTGTACTTAATTCGGCATTGTGCCTTTTGTATTTAATTCCGATGCAATTTCTGTGGTTCATCGTCAATAAGGAGGTCAGAGGGTTACAGTAAACCTGAAGTAAAGCATCGGAATCTATAACTAGTGTCACGGGAATGGTTCAAATCATAGACAGTAAGAAGAGTCAGTTTTCATGTACTTAAGTCGGCGTTGTGCCATTTCAATTTAATTCCGATGCATTACTGTGTTTCATCGTCAACAAGAAGGTCAGAGGGATACAGTTAACCTGAAGTGAAGCATCGGAATCTATCACTAGTGTCACAGGAGTGGTTCAAAGCATAGACAGTAAGAAGAGCCAGTCTTCTTGTACATGAGTCGGCATTGTGCCTTTTGTATTTAATTCCGATGCAATTTCTGTGTTTGATCGTCAATAAGAAGGTCAGAGGGATACAGTAAACCTGAAATAAAGTATCGGAATCTATAACTAGTGTAAAAGGGATGGTTCAAAACACAGACAGTAAGAAGAGTCAGTCTTCTTGTACTTAAGTCGGCATTGTGCCTTTTCTATATAATTCCGATGCAATTTCTGTGTTTCAACGTCAATAAGAAGATCAGAGGGATAATGTAAACCTGAAGTGAAGCATCGGAATCTATATCTAGTGTCACAGGAATGGTTCAAAACATAGACAGTAGGAAGAGTCAGTCTACTTGTACTTAAGTCGGCAGTGTGCCTTTTGTATTTAATTCCGATGCTATTTCTGTGTTTCATCGTCAATACGAAGGTCCAAGGGATACAATAAACCTGAAGTGATGCATCGGAATCTATAGCTAGTGTCACAGGGATGGTTCAAAACACTGACAGAAAGAGGAGCCAGTCTCCTTGTACTTGAGTCGGCATTGTGCCTATGTATTTAATTCCGACGCAATTTCTGTGTTCCATCATCAATAAGAAGGTCTGAGGGATACAGTAAACGTGAAGTGAAGCATCGGAAACTTTAACTAGTGTCACAGGAACTGTTCAAAACATAGACAGTAACAAGAGTCAGTTTTCTTGTACTTAATTCGGCATTGTGCCTTTTGTATTTAATTACGATGCAATTTCTGTGTTTCATCGTCAATAAGGAGGTCAGAGGGTTACAGTAAACCTGAAGTGAAGCATCGGAATCTATAACTAATGTCACGGGAATGGTTTAAAACATAGACAGTAAGAAGAGTCAGTTTTCTTGTACTTAAGTCGGCTTTGTGCCATTTCTATTTAATTCCGATGCAATTACTGTGTTTCATCGTCAATAAGAAGGTCAGAGGGATACAGTTAACCTGAAGTGATGCATCGGAATCTAAAACTAGTGACACAGGAATGGTTCAAAACATAGACAGTAAGAAGAGCCAGTCTTCTTGTACTTGAGTCGCAATTGTGCCTATGTATTTAATTCCGATGGAATTTCTGTGATTCATCGTCAAAAAGAAGGTCAGAGGGATACAGTAAACCTGAAGTGAAGCATCGGAATCTATAACTAGTGTCACAGGAATGGTTCAAAACATAGACAGTAAGAAGAGCCAGTCTTCTTGTACATGAGTCGGCATTGTGCCTTTTGTATTTAATTCCGATGCAATTTCTGTATTTCATCGTCGACAAGAAGGGCCAAGGGATACAATAAACATATAGTGAAGCATCGGAATCTGAACCTGGTCTCACAGGAAATGTTCACCACATTGTAAGAAAGAAGAGTCAGTCTTCTTGTACTTAAGTCGGCATTGTGCCTTTTGTATTTAATTCCGATGCTATTTCAGTGTTTCATCGTCAATATGAAGGTCAGAGGGGTTCAGTAAACCAGAAGTGAAGCATCGGAATCTATAAATGGTGTCACAGGAATAGTTCAAAGCAGAGACAGTAATAAGAGTCAGTCGTCTTGTACTTAAGACGGCATTGTGCCTTTTATATTTAATTCCGATGCAATTTCTCTGTTTCATCATCAATAAGAAGGTCTGAGGGATACAGTAAACCTGAAGTGAAGCATCGGAATCTATAACTAGTGTCACAGGAATGGTTCAAAACATAGACAGTAAGAAGAGTCAGTCTTCTTGTACTTAAGTTGGCATTGTGCCTCTTGTATTTAATTCCGATGCAATTTCTGTCATTTGTCGTCAATGAGAAGGTCAGAGGGATACAGTAAACCTGAAGTGAAACATCGGAATTTAAAACCAATCTCACAGGATAGGTTCAAATCATAGACAGTAAGAAGAGCCAGTCTTCTTGAACTTGAGTCGCCATTGTGACTCTTGTAATTAATTCCGATGCAATTTCTGTGTTTCATCGTCAATAAGAACTTCAGAGGGATACAGTAAACCTGAGGTGAAGCATCGCAAGCTATAACTAGTGTCACAGGAATGGTTCAAATCATAGCCAGTAAGAAGAGTCAGTCTTGTTGTACTTAAGTCAGCAATGTGACTTTTATATTTAATACCGATGCAATTTCCGTGTTTCATCGGCAATAAGAAGGTCCAAGGAATACAGTAAACCCGAAGTGAGGCATCGGAATCTATAACTACTCACACAGGAATGGTTCGAAACATACACAGTTGGAAGAGTCAGTCTTCTTGAACTTAAGTCGGCATTGTGCCTTTACTATTTAATTCCGATGCAATATCTGAGTTTCGTCGTCAATAAGAAGGTCCAAGGGATACAGTAAACCTGAAGTGATGCATCGGAATCTATAACTAGTGACAAAGGAATGGTTCAAACATAGACAGTAGGAAGAGTCAGTGTTCTTGTACTTAAGTCGGCATTGTGCCTTTTGTATTTAATTCCGATGCAGTTTCTGTGTTTCGTCGTCAATAAGACGGTCCAAGGGATACAGTAAACATATAGTGAGGCATCGGAATCAAAAACTGGTCACACAGGAAGTGTTCAAATCATAGTCAGTAAGAAGAGTCAGTCTTCTTGTACTTAAGTCGGCATTGTGCCTTTTCCATTTAATTCCGATGTAATTTCTGTGTATCGTCGTCAATACGAAGGTCCAAGGGACACAGAAAACCTGAAGTGAAGCATCGGAATCTATAACTAGTGGCACAGGAATGGTTCAAAACTTAGACAGTAGGAAGAGTCAGTCTTCTTGTACTTAAGTCGGCATTGTGCATTTTTTATTTAATTCCGATGAAATTTCACAGTTTCGTCGTCAATAAGAAGGTCCAAGGGATACAGTAAACCTGAAGTGAAGCATCAGAATCTATAACTAGTGTCACAGGAAAGGTTCAACAAATAGACAGTAAGAAGAGTCAGTCTTCTTGTACTTACGTCGGCATTGTGACTTTTGTATTTCATTCCGATGCAATTTCTGTGTTTCATCGTCAATAAGAAGGTCTGTGGGATACAGTAAACCTGAAGTGAAGCATCGGAATCTATAACTAGTGTCACAGGAATGGTTCAAAACATAGACAGTAAGAAGAGTCAGTCTTCTTGTACTGAAGTCGGCATTGTGCCTTTTGTATTTAATTCCGATGCAATTACTGTGTTTCATCGTCAATAAGAAGGTCAGAGGGAACAGTAAACCTGAAGTAAAGCATCGGAATCTATAACTAGTGTCACAGGAATGGTTCAAAACATAGACCGTAGGAAGAGTCAGGCTTCTTGTACTGAAGTCGGCATTGTGCCTTTTGTATTTAATTCCGATGCAATTACTGTGTTTCATCGTCAATAAGAAGGTCCAAGGGATACAGTAAACCTGAAGTGAAGAATCGGAATCTATAACTAGTGTCACAGGAATGGTTCAAAACATAGACAGAAAGAGGAGCCAGGGTTCTTGTACTTGAGTCGGCATTGTGCCTATGTATTTAATTCCGATGCAATTTCTGTGTTACATCATCAATAAGAAGGTCTGAGGGATACAGTAAACCTGAAGTGAATAATCGGAACCTATAACTAGTGTCTCAGGAATGGTTCAAAACATAGACAGTAAGAAGAGTCAGTCTTCTTGTACTTAAGTCGGCATTGTGCCTTTTGCATTTAATTCCGATGCAATTTCAGTGTTTCATCGTCAATAAGAAGGTCAGAGGGTTACAGTAAACGTGAAGTGAGCATCGGAATCTATAACTAGTGTCACAGGAATGGTTCAAAACATAGACAGTAAGATGAGTCGGTTTTCTTGTACTTAATTCGGCATTGTGCCTTTTGTATTTAATTCCGATGCAATTTCTGTGTTTCATCGTCAATAAGGAGGTCAGAGGGTTACAGTAAACCTGAAGTGAAGCATCGGAATCTATAACTAGTGTCAAAGGAATGGTTCAAAACATTGACAGTAAGAAGAGTCAGTTTTCTTGTACTTAAGTCGGCATTGTGCCATTTCAATTTAATTCCGATGCAATTACTGTGTTTCATCGTCAATAAGAAGGTCAGAGGGATACAGTTTACCTGTAATGAAGCATCGGAAAATATAACTTGTGTCACAGGATTGGTTCAAATCATAGACAGTAAGAAGAGCCAGTCTTCTTGCACTTGAGTCGGAAATGTGCCTATGTATTTAATTCCGATGCAATTTCTGTGTTTCATCGTCAATAAGAAGGTCAGAGGGATACTGTAAACCCGAAGTGAAGCATCGGAATCTATAACTAGTGCCACAGGAATGGTTCAAAACATAGATAGTAATAAGAGTCAGTCTTCTTGTACTTAAGTCGGCATTGTGCCTTTTGTATTTAATACCGATGCAATTTTCGTGTTTCATCGTCAATAAGAAGGTCCAAGGGATACAGTAAACCGGAAGTGAAGCATCGGAATCTACAACTAGTGTCACAGGAATGGGTCAAAACATAGACAGTAATAAGAGTCTGTCTTCTTGTACTTAAGTCGGCATAGTGCCTTTTGTATTTAATACCGATGCAATTTTCGTGTTTCATGGTCAATAAGAAGGTTCAAGGGATACAGTAAACCGGAAGTGAAGCATCTAAATCTATAACTAGTATCACAGGAATGGTTCAAAATATAGACAGTAACAAGAGTCAGTTTTCTTGTACTTAATTCGGCATTGTGCCTTTTGTATTTAATTACGATGCAATTTCTGTGTTTCATCGTCAATAAGGAGGTCAGAGGGTTACAGTAAACCTGAAGTGAAGCGTCGGAATCTATAACTAATGTCACGGGAATGGTTTAAAACATAGACAGTAAGATGAGTCGGTTTTCTTGTACTTAATTCGGCATTGTGCCTTTTGTATTTAATTCCGATGCAATTTCTGTGTTTCATCGTCAATAAGGAGGTCAGAGGGTTACAGTAAACCTGAAGTGAAGCATCGGAATCTATAACTAGTGTCAAAGGAATGGTTCAAAACATGGACAGTAAGAAGAGTCAGTTTTCTTGTACTTAAGTCGGCATTGTGCCATTTCAATTTAATTCCGATGCAATTACTGTGTTTCATCGTCAATAAGAAGGGCAGAGGGATACAGTTTACCTGTAATGAAGCATCGGAAAATATAACTAGTGTCACAGGAATGGTTCAAATCATAGACAGTAAGAAGAGCCAGTCTTCTTGTACTTGAGTCGGAATTGTGCCTATGTATTTAATTCCGATGCAATTTCTGTGTTTCATCGTCAATAAGAAGGTCAGAGGGATACTGTAAACCCGAAGTGAAGCATCGGAATCTATAACTAGTGCCACAGGAATGGTTCAAAACATAGATAGTAATAAGAGTCAGTCTTCCTGTACTTAAGTCGGCATTGTGCCTTTTGTATTTAATACCGATGCAATTTTCGTGTTTCATCGTCAATAAGAAGGTCCAAGGGATACAGTAAACCGGAAGTGAAGCATCGGAATCTACAACTAGTGTCACAGGAATGGTTCAAAACATAGACAGTAATAAGAGTCAGTCTTCTTGTACTTAAGTCGGCATAGTGCCTTTTGTATTTAATACCGATGCAATTTTCGTGTTTCATGGTCAATAAGAAGGTCAGAGGAATACAGTAAACCTGAAGTGAAGCATCGGAATCTATAACTAGTGTCACAAGAATGGTTCAAAACATAGACAGTAAGAAGGGTCAGTTTTCTTGTACTTAATTCGGCATTGTGCCTTTTGTATTTAATTCCGATGCAATTTCTGTGGTTCATCGTCAATAAGGAGGTCAGAGGGTTACAGTAAACCTGAAGTAAAGCATCGGAATCTATAACTAGTGTCACGGGAATGGTTCAAATCATAGACAGTAAGAAGAGTCAGTTTTCATGTACTTAAGTCGGCGTTGTGCCATTTCAATTTAATTCCGATGCAATTACTGTGTTTCATCGTCAACAAGAAGGTCAGAGGGATACAGTTAACCTGAAGTGAAGCATCGGAATCTATAACTAGTGTCACAGGAGTGGTTCAAAGCATAGACAGTAAGAAGAGCCAGTCTTCTTGTACATGAGTCGGCATTGTGCCTTTTGTATTTAATTCCGATGCAATTTCTGTGTTTGATCGTCAATAAGAAGGTCAGAGGGATACAGTAAACCTGAAGTGAAGCATCGGAATCTATAACTAGTGTAAAAGGGATGGTTCAAAACATAGACAGTAGGAAGAGTCAGTCTTCTTGTACTTAAGTCGGCATTGTGCCTTTTCTATATAATTCCGATGCAATTTCTGTGTTTCAACGTCAATAAGAAGGTCAGAGGGATACAGTAAACCTGAAGTGAAGCATCGGAATCTATAACTAGTGTCACAGGAATGGTTCAAAACATAGACAGTAGGAAGAGTCAGTCTACTTGTACTTAAGTCGGCAGTGTGCCTTTTGTATTTAATTCCGATGCTATTTCTGTGTTTCATCGTCAATAAGAAGGTCCAACGTATACAATAAACCTGAAGTGATGCATCGGAATCTATAGCTAGTGTCACAGGAATGGTTCAAAACACTGACAGAAAGAGGAGCCAGTCTCCTTGTACTTGATTCGGCATTGTGCCTATGTATTTAATTCCGATGCAATTTCTGTGTTCCATCATCAATAAGAAGGTCTGAGGGATACAGTAAACGTGAAGTGAAGCATCGGAAACTTTAACTAGTGTCACAGGAACTGTTCAAAACATAGACAGTAACAAGAGTCAGTTTTCTGGTACTTAATTCGGCATTGTGCCTTTTGTATTTAATTACGATGCAATTTCTGTGTTTCATCGTCAATAAGGAGGTCAGAGGGTTACAGTAAACCTGAAGTGAAGCATCGGAATCTATAACTAATGTCACGGGAATGGTTTAAAACATAGACAGTAAGAAGAGTCAGTTTTCTTGTACTTAAGTCGGCTTTGTGCCATTTCTATTTAATTCCGATGCAATTACTGTGTTCCATCGTCAATAAGAAGGTCAGAGGGATACAGTTAACCTGAAGTGATGCATCGGAATCTAAAACTAGTGACACAGGAATGGTTCAAAACATAGACAGTAAGAAGAGCCAGTCTACTTGTACTTGAGTCGCAATTGTGCCTATGTATTTAATTCCGATGGAATTTCTGTGATTCATCGTCAAAAAGAAGGTCAGAGGGATACAGTAAACCTGAAGTGAAGCATCGGAATCTATAACTAGTGTCACAGGAATTGTTCAAAACATAGACAGTAAGAAGAGCCAGTCTTCTTGTACATGAGTCGGCATTGTGCCTTTTGTATTTAATTCCGATGCAATTTCTGTATTTCATCGTCGACAAGAAGGGCCAAGGGATACAATAAACATATAGTGAAGCATCGGAATCTGAAACTGGTCTCACAGGAAATGTTCACCACATTGTAAGAAGGAAGAGTCAGTCTTCTTGTACTTAAGTCGGCATTGTGCCTTTTGTATTTAATTCCGATGCTATATCAGTGTTTCATCGTCAATATGAAGGTCAGAGGGTTTTTGTAAACCAGAAGTGAAGCATCGGAATCTATAAATGGTGTCACAGGAATAGTTCAAAGCAGAGACAGTAATAAGAGTAAGTCGCCTTGTACTTAAGACGGCATTGTGCCTTTTATATTTAATTCCGATGCAATTTCTCTGTTTCATCATCAATAAGAAGGTCTGAGGGATACAGTAAACCTGAAGTGAAGCATCGGAATCTATAACTAGTTTCACAGGAATGGTTCAAAACATAGACAGTAAGAAGAGTCAGTCTTCTTGTACTTAAGTCGGCATTGTGCCTTTTGTATTTAATTCCGATGCAATTTCTGTCATTTGTCGTCAATGAGAAGGTCAGAGGGATACAGTAAACCTGAAGTGAAACATCGGAATCTAAAACCAATCTCACAGGATAGGTTCAAATCATAGACAGTAAGAAGAGCCAGTCTTCTTGAACTTGAGTCGCCATTGTGACTCTTGTAATTAATTCCGATGCAATTTCTGTGTTTCATCGTCAATAAGAACTTCAGAGGGATACAGTAAACCTGAGGTGAAGCATCGCAAGCTATAACTAGTGTCACAGGAATGGTTCAAATCATAGCCAGTAAGAAGAGTCAGTCTTGTTGTACTTAAGTCAGCAATGTGACTTTTATATTTAATACCGATGCAATTTCCGTGTTTCATCGGCAATAAGAAGGTCCAAGGAATACAGTAAACCCGAAGTGAGGCATCGGAATCTATAACTACTCACACAGGAATGGTTCAAAACATAGACAGTTGGAAGAGTCAGACTTCTTGAACTTAAGTCGGCATTGTGCCTTTTCTATTTAATTCCGATGCAATATCTGAGTTTCGTCGTCAATAAGAAGGTCCAAGGGATACAGTAAACCTGAAGTGAAGCATCGGAATCTATAACTAGTGACAAAGGAATGGTTCAAACATAGACAGTAGGAAGAGTCAGTGTTCTTGTACTTAAGTCGGCATTGTGCCTTTTGTATTTAATTCCGATGCAGTTTCTGTGTTTCGTCGTCAATAAGACGGTCCAAGGGATACAGTAAACATATAGTGAGGCATCGGAATCAAAAACTGGTCACACAGGAAGTGTTCAAATCATAGTCAGTAAGAAGAGTCAGTCTTCTTGTACTTAAGTCGGCATTGTGCCTTTTCCATTTAATTCCGATGTAATTTCTGTGTATCGTCGTCAATAAGAAGGTCCAAGGGATACAGTAAACCTGAAGTGAAGCATCGGAATCTATAACTAGTGGCACAGGAATGGTTCAAAACATAGACAGTAGGAAGAGTCAGTCTTCTTGTTCTTAAGTCGGCATTGTGCATTTTTTATTTAATTCCGATGAAATTTCACAGTTTCGTCGTCAATAAGAAGGTCCAAGGGATACAGTAAACCTGAAGTGAAGCATCAGAATCTATAACTAGTGTCACAGGAAAGGTTCAACAAATAGACAGTAAGAAGAGTCAGTCTTCTTGTACTTACGTCGGCATTGTGACTTTTGTATTTCATTCCGATGCAATTTCTGTGTTTCATCGTCAATTAGAAGGTCTGAGGGATACAGTAAACCTGAAGTGAAGCATCGGAATCTATAACTAGTGTCACAGGAATGGTTCAAAACATAGACAGTAAGAAGAGTCAGTCTTCTTGTACTGAAGTCGGCATTGTGCCTTTTGTATTTAATTCCGATGCAATTACTGTGTTTCATCGTCAATAAGAAGGTCAGAGGGAACAGTAAACCTGAAGTAAAGCATCGGAACCTATAACTAGTGTCACAGGAATGGTTCAAAACATAGACCGTAGGAAGAGTCAGGCTTCTTGTACTTAAGCCGGCATTGTGCCGTTTCCATTTAATTCCGATGTCATTTCTGTGTATCGTCGTCAATACGATGGTCTAAGGGACACAGAAAACCTGAAGTGAAGCATCGGAATCTATAACTAGTGGCACAGGAATGGTTCAAAGCATAGACAGTAGAAAGAGCCAGTCTTCTTGTACTTAAGTCGGCGTTGTGCTATTTTATTTAATTCCGATGCAAATTCATTGTTTCGTCGTCAATAAGAAGGTCCAAGCGATACAGTAAACCTGAAGTGAAGCATCGGAATCTATAACTAGTGTCACAGGAAAGGTTCAAAACATAGACAGTAGGAAGAGTCAGTCTTCTTGTACTTAATTCGGCATTGTGCCTTTTGTATTTAGTTCCGATGCAATTTCTGTGTTTCATCGACAATAAGAAGGTCAGAGGGATCCAATAAACCTGAATTGAAGCATCGGAATCTATAACTAGTGTCACAGGAACGGTTCAAAACATAGACAGTAAGAAGAGTCAGTTTTCTTGTACTTAAGTCGGCATTGTGCCTTTTATATTTAATTCCGATGCAAATTCCGTGTTTCGTCGTCAATAAGAAGGTCAGAGGGATACAGTAAACCTGAAGTGAAGCATCGGAATCTATAACTAGTGACAAAGGATTGGTTCAAACATAGACAGTAGGAAGAGTCAGTGATCTTGTACTTAAGTCGGTATTGTGCCTTTTGTATTTAATTCCGATGCAGTTTCTGTGTTTCCTCGTCAATAAGACGGTCCAAGGGATACAGTAAACATATAGTGAAGCATCTGAATCAAAAATTGGTCACACAGGAAATGTTCAAAACATAGTCATTAAGAAGAGTCAGTCTTCTTGCACTTAAGTCGGCATTGTGCCTTTTCTATTTAATTCCGATGCAATTTCTGTGTTTTATCGTCAACAAAAATGTCAGAGGGATACATTAAACCTGAAGTGTTGCATCGGAATCTATAACTAGTGTCACAGGAATGGTTCAAAACATAGACAGTAGGAAGAGTCAGTCTTCTTATACTTAAGTCGGCATTGTGCCTTTTCTATTTAATTCCGATGCAATTTCTGTGTTTCGTCGTCAATAAGAAGGTCCCAGGGATACAATAAACCTGAAGTAAGCATAGGAATCTATAACTAGTGTCACAGGAGTGGTTCAAAACATAGAGAGTAAGAAGAGTCAGTCTTCTTGTACTTAAGTCGGCATTGTGCATTTTTTATTTAATTCCGATGCAATTTCACAGTTTCGTCGTCAATAGCAAGGTCCAAGGGATACAGTAAAGCTGAAGTGAAGCATCGGAAACTATAACTAGTGTCACAGGGAAGGTTCAACAAATAGACAGTAAGAAGTGTCAGTCTTCTTGTATTTAAGTCGGCATTGTGACATTTGTATTTAATTCCGATGCAATTTCTGTGTTTCATCGTCAATAAGAAGGTCTGAGGGATACAGTAAACCTCAAGTGAAGCATCGGAATTTATAACCAGTGTCACAGGAATGGTTCATATCATAGACAGTAAGAAGAGTCTTTCTTCTTGTACTTACGTCGGCATTATGCCTTTTGTATTTAATTCCGATGCAATCTCTGTGTTTCATCGTCAATGAGAGGGTCAGATGGTTACAGTAAACCTGAGGTGAGGCATCGGAATATATAACTAGTGTCACAGGAATGGTTCAAAACATAGACAGTAAGAAAAGTCAGTCTTCTTGTACTGAAGTCGGCATTGTGCCTTTTGTATTTAATTCCGATGCAATTTTTGTGTTTCATCGTCAATAAGAAGGTCAGAGGGATTCAGTAAACCTGAAGGGAAGCATCGGAATCTATAACTAGTGTCACAGGAATGGTTCAAAACATAGACAGTAGGAAGAGTCAGTCTTCTTATACTTAAGTCGGCATTGTGCCTTTTCTATTTAATTCCGATGCAATTTCTGTGTTTCGTCGTCAATAAGAAGGTCCCAGGGATACAATAAACCTGAAGTAAGCATAGGAATCTATAACTAGTGTCACAGGAGTGGTTCAAAACATAGAGAGTAAGAAGAGTCAGTCTTCTTTTACTTAAGTCGGCATTTCTGTGTTTCATCGGCAATAAGAAGGTCAGAGGGATACAGTAAACCTGAAGTGAAGCATCGGAATATGTAATTAGTGTCACAGGAATGGTTCAAAACATAGACTGTAGGAAGAGTCCGTGTTCTTGTACTTAAGTCGGCATTGTGCCCTTTGTATTTAATTCCGATGCAATTTCTGTGTTTCATCGTCAATAAGAAGGTCCAAGGGATACAGTAAACCTGAAGTGAAGCATCGGAATCTATAACTAGTGTCACAGGAATGGTTCAAAACATACACAGTAGGAAGAGTCAGTGTTCATGTACTTAAGTCGGCATTGTGCCTTTTGTATTTAATTCCGATGCTATTTCTGTGTTTCATCGTCAATAAGAAGGTCGAAGGGATACAGTAAACCTGAAGTGAAGCATCGGAATCTATAACTAGTGTCACAGGAATGGTTCAAATCGTAGACAGTTGGAAGAGTCAGTCTTCTTGAACTAAAGTCGGCATTGTGCCTTTTCTGTTTAATTCCGATGCAATTTCTGTGTTTCGTCGTCAATAAGGAGGTCCAAGTGATACAGTAAACCTGAAGTGAAGCATCGGAATCTATAACTAGTGTCACAGGAATGGTTAGAAAAATAGACAGTAAGAAGAGTCAGTCTTCTTGTACTTAAGTCGGCATTGTGCCTTTTGTATTTAATTCCGATGAAATTTCTGTGTTTCATCGTCAATAAGAGGGTCAGAGGGATACAGCACACCTGAATTGAAGCATCGAAATCTATAACTAGTGTCACAGGAATGGTTCAAAACATAGACAGTAAGAAGAGTCAGTCTTCTTGTACTTAAGTCGGCATTGTGCATTTTCTATTTAATTCCGATGCGACTTCCGTGTTTCGTCGTCAATAAGAAGGTCAGAGGGATACAGTAATCCTGAAGTGAAGCATCGGATCTATAACTAGTGACAAAGGAATGGTTCAAACATAGACAGTAGGAAGAGTCAGTGTTCTTGTACTTAAGTCGGCATTGTGCCTTTTCTATTTAATTCCGATGCAGTTTCTGTGTTTCGTCGTCAATAAGACGGTCCAAGGGATACAGCAAACATATAGTGAGGCATCGGAATCAAAAACTGGTCACACAGGAAGTGTTCAAATCATAGTCAGTAAGAAGAGTCAGTCTTCTTGTACTTAAGTCGGCATTGTGCCTTTTCCATTTAATTCCGATGTAATTTCTGTGTATCGTCGTCAATACGTTGGTCTAAGGGACACAGAAAACCTGAAGTGAAGCATCGGAATCTATAACTAGTGGCACTCTAATGGTTCAAAGCATAGACAGTAAGAAGAGTCAGTCTTCTTGTACTTAAGTCGGCATTGTGCATTTTTTATTAAATTCCGATGAAATTTCACAGTTTCGTCGTCAATAAGAAGGTCCAAGGGATACAGTAAGCCTGAAGTGAAGCATCAGAATCTGTAACTAGTGTCACAGGAAAGGTTCAACAAATAAACAGTAAGAAGAGTCAGTCTTCTTGTACTTAAGACGGCATTGTGACTTTTGTATTTCATTCCGATGCAATTTCTGTGTTTCATCGTCAATAAGAAGGTGTGAGGGATACAGTAAACCTGAAGTGAAGCATCGGAATCTATAACTAGTGTCACAGGAATGGTTCAAAACATAGACAGTAAGAAGAGTCAGTCTTCTTGTACTGAAGTCGGAATTGTGCCTTTTGTATTTAATTCCGATGCAATTACTGTGTTTCATCGTCAATAAGAAGGTCAGAGGGAACAGTAAACCTGAAGTATAGCATCGGAATCTATAACTAGTGTCACAGGAATGGTTCAAAACATAGACCGTAGGAAGAGTCAGGCTTCTTGTACTTAAGTCGGCATTGTGCCGTTTCCATTTAATTCCGATGTAATTTCTGTGTATCGTCGTCAATACGATGGTCTAAGGGACACAGAAAACCTGAAGTGAAGCATCGGAATCTATAACTAGTGGCACTGGAATGGTTCAAAACATAGACAGTAGGAAGAGCCAGTCTTCTTGTACTTAAGTCGGCATTGTGCTATTTTATTTAATTCCGATGCAAATTCATTGTTTCGTCGTCAATAAGAAGGTCCAAGGTATACGGTAAACCTGAAGTGAAGCATCGGAATCTATAACTTGTGTCACAGGAAAGGTTCAACAAATAGACAGTAAGAAGAGTAATTCTTCTTGAACTTAAGTCGGCATTGTGTACTTTTTATTTCATTCCGATGCAATTTCATTGTGTCGTCGTCAATAAGAAGGTCCAAGGGATACAGTAAACCTGAAGTGAAGCATCAGAATCTTTAACTAGTGTCACAGGAAAGATTCAACAAATAGACAGTAAGAAGAGTCAGTCTTCTTGTACTTAAGTCGGCATTGTGCCTTTTCTATTTAATTCCGATGCAATTTCTGTGTTTCGTCGTCAATAAGACGATCCTAGGGATACAGTAAACATATAGTGAAGCATCGGAATGAAAAAACGGTCACACGGGAAATGTTCAAAATATAATCATGAAGAAGAGTCAGTCTTCTTGTACTTAAGATGGCATTGTGCCTTTTTTATTTAATTCCGATGCAATTTCATTGTTTCATCGCCAATAAGAAGGTCCAAGAGATACAGTAAACCAGAAGTGAAGCATCGGAATCTATAGCTAGTGTCACAGGAAAGGTTAAACAAATAGACAGTAAGAAGAATCAGTCTTCTTGTACTTAAGTCGGCATTGTGGCTATTGTATTTAATTTCGATGCAATTTCTGTGTTTCACCGTCAATAAGAAAGTCAGAGGGATACAGTAAACCTGAAGTAAAGCATCGGACTCTATAACTTGTGTCACAGGAATGGTTCAAACAAAGACAGTAGGAAGAGTCAGGCTTCTTGTACTTAAGTCGGCATTGTGCCTTTTCCATTTCATTCCGATGCAATTTCTGTGTTTCGTCGTCAATACGAAGGTCCAAGGGATGCAGTAAACCTGAAGTGAAGCATAGGAATCTATAACTAGTGTTACAGGAATGGTTCAAATCATAGACAGCAAGAAGAGTTAGTCTTCTTGTACTTAAGTCGGCATTGTGCCTTTTCTATTTAATTCCGATGCAATTTCTGTGTTTCATCGCCAATAAGAATGACAGAGGGATACAGTAAACCTCAAGTGAAGTATCGAAATCTATAACCAGTGTCACAGGAATGGTTCATATCATAGACAGTAAGAAGAGTCTGTCTTCTTGTACTTAAGTCGGCATTATGCCTTTTGTATTTAATTCCGATGCAATCTCAGTGTTTCATCGTCAATGAGAAGGGCAGATGGTTACAGTAAACCTGAGGTGAGGCATCGGAATCTATAACTAGTGTCACAGGAATGGTTCAAAACATAGACAGTAAGAAAACTCAGTCTTCTTGTACTTAAGTCGGCAGGGTGCCTTTTGTATTTAATTCCGATGCAATTTCTGTGTTTCATCGTCAATAAAAAGGTCAGAGGGTTTCAGTAAACCTGAAGTGAAGCATCGGAATCTATAACTAGTGTCACAGGTATGGTTCAAAACATAGACAGTAGGAAGAGTCAGTCTTCCTGTACTTAAGACGGCATTGTGCCTTTTCTATTTAATTCCGATGCCATTTCTGTGTTTCGTCGTCAATAAGAAGGTCCTAGGGATACAGTAAACCTGAAGTAAGCATAGGAATCTATAACTAGTGTCACAGGAATGGTTCAAAACATAGACAGTAAGAAGAGACAGTCTTCATGTACGTAAGTCGGCATTGTGCTTTTTCTATTTAATTCCGATGCAATTTCTGTGCTTCATCGTCAATAAGAATGTGAGAGGGATACAGTAAACCTGAAGTGAAGCATCGGAATTTATAACTAGTGTCACAGGAATGGTTCTAAACATAGACTGTGGGAAGAGTAATTCTTCTTTTACTTATGTCGGCATTGTGCTTTTCTATTTAATTAAGATGCAATATCTGTGTTTCGTCGGCAATAAGATGGTCCAAGGGATACAGTAAACGTGAAGTGAAGCATCGGAATCTATAACCAGTGTTACAGGAAAGGTACAGAACATAGACAGTAAGAAGAGTCAGTCTTCTTGTACTTAAGTCGGCATTGTGCCTTTTGTATTCAATTCAGATGAAATTTCTGTGTTTCATCGTCAATAAGAGGGTCAGAGGGATGCAGTACACCTGAAGTGAAGCATCGGGATCTATAACTCGTGTCACAGGAATGGTTCAAATCATACACAGTAGGAAGAGTCAGTGTTCATGTACTTAAGTCGGCATTGTGCCTTTTGTATTTAATTCCGATGCTATTTCTGTGTTTCATCGTCAATAAGAAGGTCGAAGGGAAACAGTAAACCTGAAGTGAAGCATCGGAATCTATAACTAGTGTCACAGGAATGGTTCAAAACATAGACAGTTGGAAGAGTCAGTCTTCTTGAACTAAAGTCGGCATTGTGCGTTTTCTGTTTAATTCCGATGCAATTTCTGTGTTTCGTCGTCAATAAGGAGGTCCAAAGGATACAGTAAACCTGAAGTGAAGCATCGGAACCTTTAACTCGATTCACAGGAATGGTTCAAAACATAGACAGTAAGAAGAGTCAGTCTTCTTGTACTTAAGTCGCCATTGTGCCTTTTGTATTTAATTCAGATGAAAGTTCTGTGTTTCATCGTCAATAAGAGGGTCAGAGGGATACAGTACACCTGAAGTGAAGCATCGAAATCTATAACTAGTGTCACAGCAATGGTTCAAAACATAGACAGTAAGAAGAGTCAGTCTTCTTGTTCTTAAATCGGCATTGTGCCTTTTCTATTTAATTCCGATGCAACTTCAGTGATTCGTCGTCAATAAGAAGGTCAGAGGGATACAGTAAACCTGAAGTGAAGCATCGGAATCTATAACTAGTGACAAAGGAATGGTTCAAACATAGACAGTAGGAAGAGTCAGTGTTCTTGTACTTAAGTCGGCATTGTACCTTTTGTATTTAATTCCGATGCAGTTTCTGTGTTTCGTCGTCAATATGACGGTCCAAGAGATGCAGTAAACATATAGTGAAGCATCGGAATCAAAAACTAATCACACAGGAAATGTTCAAAACATAGTCAGTAAGAAGAGTCAGTCTTCTTGTACTTAAGTCGGCATTGTGCCTTTTCTATTTAATTCCGATGCAATTTCTGTGTTTTATCGTCAACAAGAATGTCAGAGGGATACATTAAACCTGAAGTGTTGCATCGGAATCTATAACTAGTGTCACAGGAATAGTTCAAAACATAGACAGTAGGAAGAGTCAGTCTTCTTGTACTTAAGTCGGCATTGGGCATTTTTTATTTAATTCCGATGCAATTTCACAGTTTCGTCGTCAATAAGAAGGGCCAAGGGATACAGTTAACCTGAAGTGAAGCATCGGAATCTATAACTAGTGTCACAGGAAAGGTTCAACAAATAGACAGTAAGAAGAGTCAGTCATCCTGTCCTTAAGTCGGCATTGTGACTTTTGTATTTAATTCCGACGCAATTTCTGTGTTTCATCGTCAATAAGAAGGTCTGAGGGATGCAGTAAACCTGAAGTGAAGCATCGGAATCTATAACCAGTGTCACAGGAATGGTACATATCATAGACAGTAAGAAGAGTCTGTCTTCTTGTACTTAAGTCGACATTATGCATTTTGTATGTAATTCCGATGCAATCGCTGTGTTTCATCGTCAATGAGAAGGTCAGATTGTTACAGTAAACCAGAGGTGAGGCATCGGAATCCATAACTAGTGTCACAGGAATGGTTCAAAACGTTGACAGTAGGAAGAGCCAGTCTTCTTGTACTTAAGTCGGCATTTTGCTATTTTATTTAATTCCGATGCAAATTCATTGTTTCGTCGTCAATAAGAAGGTCAAAGGGATACAGTAAACCTGAAGTGAAGCATCGAAATCTATAACTAGTGACACAGGAAAGGTTCAACAAATAGACAGTAAGAAGGGTCATTCTTCTTGAACTTAAGTTGGCCTTGTGCCTTTTTTATATAATTCCGATGCAATTCCATTGTTTCGTCGTCAATAAGAAGGTCCAAGGGATACAGTAAACCTGAAGTGAAGCATCAGAATCTTTAACTAGTGTCACACGAAAGGTTCAACTAATAGACAGTAAGAAGAGTCAGTCCTCTTGTACTTATGTCGGCATTGTGAATTTTGTATTTAATTCCGACGCAATTTCTATGTTTCATTGTCAATAAGAAGGTCTGAGGGATACAGTAAACCGGAAGTGAAGCATCGGAATCTGTAACTAGTGTCACAGGAATGGTTCAAAACATAGACAGTAAGAAGAGTCAGTCTTCTTCTACTGAAGTCGGCATTGTGCCTTTTGTATTTAATTGCGATGAAATTTCTGTGTTTCATCGTCAATAAGAAGGTCAGCGGGATACAGTACACCTGAAGTGAAGCATCGAAATCTATAACTAGTGTCACAGGAATGGTTCAAAAGAATAGACAGTAAGAAGAGTCAGTCTTCTTGTACTTAAGTCGGCATTGTGCCTTTTTTATTTAAGTCCGATGCAACTTCCGTGTTTCGTCGTCAATACGATGGTCAGAGGGATACAGTAAACCTAAAGTGAAGCATCGGTATCTATAACTAGTGACACAGGAATGGTTCAAACGTAGACAGTAGGAAGAGTCAGTCTTCTTGTACTTGAGTCGGCATTGTGCCTTTTCTATTTAATTCCGATGCAATTTCAGTGGTTCGTCGTCAAAAAGACGGTCCAAGGGATACAGTAAACATATAGTGAAACATCGGAATCAAAAACTGGTCATACAGGAAATGTTCAAAACATAGTCAGTAAGAAGAGTCAGTCTTCTTGTACTTAAGTCGGCATTTTGCCTTTTCTATTTAATTCCGATGCAATTTCAGTGTTTCGTCGTCAATAAGAAGGTCCAAAAGATACAGTAAGCGCGAAGTGAGCATAGGAATCTATAACTAGTGTCACAGGAATGGTTCAAAACATAGACAGTAAGATGAGCCAGTCTTCTTGTACGTAAGTTGGCATTGTGCCTTTTCTATTTAATTCCGATGCAATTTCTGTGTTTCATCGTCAATAAGAATGTGAGAGGGATACAGTAAACCTGAAGTGAAGCATCGGAGTCTATTACTAGTGTCACAGGAATGGTTAAAACATAGACAGTAGGAAGAGTCAGTCTTCTTGTTCTTAAGTCGGCATTGTGCCTTTGGTATTTAATTCCGTTGCAATTTCTGTGTTTCATCGTCAATAAGAACGTCCAAGGGATACAGTAAACATTTAGTGAAGCATCGGAATCTAAAACTGGTCAAACAGGAAGTGTTCACAACATAGTCAGTAAGAAGAGTCAGTCTTCTTGTACTTAAGTCGGCATTGTGCCGTTTGTATATAATTCCGATGCAATTTCTGTGTTTCATCGTCAATAAGAATGTCAGAGGGATACAGTAAACCTGAAGTGAAGCATCGGAGTCTATTACTAGTGTCACAGGAATGGTTAAAACATAGACAGTAGGAAGAGTCAGTCTTCTTGTACTTAAGTCGGCATTGTGCCTTTTGTATATAATTCCATTGCAATTTCTGTGTTTCATCGTCAATAAGAAGGTCCAAGGGATACAGTAAACATTTAGTGAAGCATCGGAATCTATAACTAGTGTCACTGGAATGGTTCAAAACATAGAGTGTAAGAAGAGTCAGTATTCTTGTACTTAAGTCGGCATTGTGCCTTTTGTATTTAATTGCGAAGCAATTTCTGTGTTTCATCGTCAATAAGAGTGTCAGAGGGATACAGTAAACCTGAAGTGAAGCATCGGAATCTATAACTAGTGTCACAGGAAAGGTTCAACAAATAGACAGTAAGAAGAGTCAGTCTTCTTGTACTTAAGTCGGCATTGTGATTTTTGTATTTAATTCCGATGCAATTTCTGTGGTTCATCGTCAATAAGAAGGTCTGAGGGATACAGTAATCCTGAAGTGAAGCATCGGAATCTATAACTAGTGTCACAGGAAAGGTTCAAAACATAGACAGTTAGAAGAGTCAGTCTTCTTGTACTGAATCCGGCATTGTGCCTTTTGCATTTAATTCCGATGCAATTTCTGTGTTTCATCGTCAATAAGAGGGTCAGAGGGATACAGTAAACCTGAAGTAAAGCATCGGAATCTATAACTAGTGTCACAGGAATGGTTCAAAACATAGACAGTAGGAAGAGACAGACTTCTTGTACTTAAGTCGGCATTGTGCCGTTTCCATTTCATTCCGATGTAATTTCTGTGTATCGTCGACAATACGAAGGTCCAAGGGACACAGTAAACCTGAAGTGAAGCATCGGAATCTATAACTTTTGTCACAGGAATGGTTCAAAACATAGACAGTAGGAAGAGCCAGTCTTCTTGTACTTAAGTCGGCATTGTGCCTATTTTATTTAATTCCGATGCAATTCCAATGTTTCGACGTCAATAAGAAGGACAAGGGATACAGTAAACCTGAAGTGAAGCATAGGAATCTGTAACTAGTGTCACAGGAAAGGTTCAACAAATAGACAGTAAGAAGAGTCAGTCTTCTTGTACTTAAGTCGGCATTGTGCCTTTTTTATTTAATTCAGATGCAATTTCATTGTTTCATTCGTCAATAAGAAGGTAGAAGGGATACAATAAACCTGAAGTGAAGCATCAGAATCTATAACTAGTGTCACAAGAAAGGTTCAACAAATAGACAGTAAGAAGAGTCAGTCTTCTTGTACTGAAGTCGGCATTGTGCCTTTTGTATTTTATTCCGATGCAATTTCTGTGTTTCATCGTCAATAAGAAGGTCAGATGGATACAGTAAACCTGACGTGAAGCATCGGTATCTATAACTAGTGTCACAGGAATGGTTCAAAGCATAGACAGTAAGAAGAGTCAGTCTTCTTGTACTCAAGTCGGCATTGTGCCTTTTCTATTTAATTCCGAAGCAACTTACGTGTTTCCTCGTCAATAAGATGGTCGGAGGGATACAGTAAACCTGAAGTGAAGCATCGGAATCTGTAACTAGTGACACAGGAATGGTTCAAACATAGACAGTAGGAAGAGTCAGTCTTCTTGTACTTAAGTCGGCATTGTGCATTTTGTATTTAATTCCGATGCAATTTCTGTGTTTCATCGTCAAAAAGTAGGTCAGATGGATGCAGTAAACCTGAAGTGAAGCATCGGTATCTATAACTAGTGTCACAGGAATGGTTCAAAACATAGACTTTAAGAAGAATCAGTCTTCTTGTACTTAAGTCGGCATTGTGCATTTTGTATTTACTTCCGATGCAATTTCTGTGTTTCATCGTCAATAAGAAGGTCAGAGGGATACAGTAAACCTGAAGTACAGCATCGGAATCTATAACTAGTGTGAGAGGAATGGTTCAAAACATAGACAGTAGGAAGAGTCAGGCTTCTTGTACTTAAGTCGGCGTTGTGCCTTTTCCATTTAATTCCGATGCAATTTCTGTGTTTCGTCGTCAATACGAAGGTCCAAGGGATACAGTAAACCTGAAGTGAAGCATAGCAATCTATAACTAGTGTCACAGGAATGGTTCAAATCAGAGACAGTAAGAAGAGTCAGTCTTCTTGTACTTATGTCGGCATTGTGCCTTTTCTATTAAATTCCGATGCAATTTCTGTGTTTCATCGTCAATAAGAATGTCAGAGGGATACAGTAAACCTCAAGTGAAGCATTGGAACCTATAATTAGTGTCACAGGAATGGTTCATAACATAGACAGTGAGAAGGATCAGTCTTC
Organism: Schistocerca piceifrons; assembly: GCF_021461385.2. Taxonomy (NCBI): domain Eukaryota; kingdom Metazoa; phylum Arthropoda; class Insecta; order Orthoptera; family Acrididae; genus Schistocerca; species Schistocerca piceifrons. The sequence continues at coordinate 72,665 of NW_025727866.1, forward strand.
TTGTACTTAAGTCGGCATTATGCCTTTTGTATTTAATTCCGATCCAATTTCTGTGTTTCATCGTCAATAAGAAGGTCAGATGGTTACAGTAAACCTATGGTGAGGCATCGGAATCTATAACTAGTGTCACAGGAATGGTTCAAAACATAGACATAAGAAAAGGCAGTCTTCTTGTACTTAAGTCGGCATTGTGCTTTTGTATTTAATTCCGATGCAATTTCTGTGTTTCATCGTCAATAAGAAGGTCAGTGGGATACAGTAAACCTGAAGTGATGCATCGGAATCAATAACTAGTGTCACAGGAATGATTCAAAGCATAGACACTAAGAAGAGTCCGTCTTCTTGTACTTATGTCGGCATTGTGCCTTTTCTATTTAATTCCGGTGCAATTTCAGTGTTTCGTCGTCAATAAGAAGGTCCAAGGGATACAGTAAACGCGAAGTGAGCATAGGAATCTATAACTAGTGTCACAGGAATGGTTCAAAACATCGACAGTAAGATGAGCCAGTCTTCTTGTACGTTAGTCGGCATTGTGCCTTTTCTAGTTAATTCCGATGCAATTTCTGTGTTTCATCGTCAATAAGAATGTGAGAGGGATACAGTATACCTGAAGTGAAGCATCGGAATCTATAACTAGTGTCACAGGAATGGTTCAAAACATAGACAGTAAGAAGAATCAGTCTTCTTGTACTTAAGTCGGCATTGTGCCTTTTTTATTTAATTGCGATGCAATTTCTGTGTTTTGTCGTCAATAAGAACTCCAAGGGATTCAGTAAACATATAGTGAAGCATCGGAACCTTAAACTGGTCTCACAGGAAATGTTCAAAACATAGTCAGTAAGAAGAGTCAGTCTTCTTGTACTTAAGTCGGCATTGTGCCTTTTCTATTTAATTCCGATGCAATTTCTGTGTTTCATCGTCAATAAGAATGTCAGAGGGATACAGTAAACCTGAAGTAAAGCATCGGAAAATACAAGTAGTGTCACAGGAATGGTTCAAAATATAGACAGTAGGAAGAATCAGTCTTCTTGTACTGAAGTCGGCATTGTGCCTTTTCTATTTAATTCCGATGCAATTTCTGTGTTTCGTCGCCAATAAGAAGGTCCAAGGGATACAGTAAACCTGAAGCGAAGCATCGGAATCTATAACTAGTGTCACAGGAAAGGTTAAAACATAGAATGCAGGAAGAGTCAGTCTTCTTGTACTTAAGTCGGCATTGTGCCTTTTGTATTTAACTCCGTTGCAATTTCTGTGTTTCATCGTCAATAAGAAGGTCCAAGGGATACAGTAAACATTTAGTGAAGCATCGGAATCTAAAACTGGTCAAAAAGGAAATGTTCACAGCATAGTCAGTAATAAGAGTCAGTCTTCTTGTACTTAAGTCGACATTGTGCCGTTTGTATATAATTCCGATGCAATTTCTGTGTTTCATCGTCAATAATAACGTCAAACGGATACTGTAAACCTGAAGAGTAGCATCGGAATCTATAACTAGTGTCACAGGAATCGCTCAATGCATAGACAGTAAGAAGAGTCAGTCTTCTTGTACTTAAGTCGGCATTGTGCCTTTTGTATTTAATTCCGATGCAAATTCTGTGTTTCATCGTCAATAAGAAGGTCAAAAGGATACAGTAAACCTGAAGTGAAGCTTCGGAATCTATAACTAGTGTCACTGGAATGGTTCAAAACATAGAGAGTAAGAAGAGTCAGTATTCTTGTACTTAAGTCGGCATTGTGCCTTTTGTATTTAATTGCGAAGGAATTTCTGTGTTTCATCGTCAATAAGAGTGTCAGAGGGATACAGTTAACCTGAAGTGAAGCATCGGAATCTATAACTAGTGTCACAGGAAAGGTTCAACTAATAGACAGTAAGAAGAGTCAGTCTTCTTTTACTTAAGTCGGCATTGTGACTTTTGTATTTAATTCCGATGCAATTTCTGTGTTTCATCGTCAATAAGAAGGTCTGAGGGATACAGTAAACCTGAAGTGGAGCATCGGAATCTATAACTAGTGTCACAGGAATGGTTCAAAACATAGACAGTTAGAAGAGTCAGTCTTCTTGTACTGAAGTCGGCATTGTGCCTCTTGCAATTAATTCCGATGCAATTTCTGTGTTTTATCGTCAATAATAAGGTCAGAGGGATACAGTAAACTTGAAGTAAAGCATCGGAATCTATAACTAGTGTCACAGGAACGGTTCAACAAATAGACAGTAAGAAGAGTCAGTCTTCTTGTACTTAAGTCGGCATTGTGCCTTTTTTATTTAATTCCGATGCTTTTCATTGTTTCGTCGTCAATACGAAGGTCCAAGGGATACAGTAAACCTGAAGTGAAGCATCAGAATCTATAACTAGTGTCACAGGAAAGGTTCAACAAATAGACAGTAAGAAGAGTCAGCCTTCTTGTACTGACGTCTGCATTGTGCCTTTTGTATTTAATTCCGATGCAATTTCTGTTTTTCATCGTCAATAAGAAGGTCTGAAGGATACAGTAAACCTGACGTGAAGCATCGGTATCTATAACTAGTGTCACAGGAATGCTTCAAAGCATAGACAGTAAGAAGAGTCAGTCTTCTTGTACTCAAGTCGGCATTGTGCCTTTTCTATTTAATTCCGATGCAACTTGCGTGTTTCCTCGTCAATAATAACGTCGGAGGGATACAGTTAACCTGAAGTGAAGCATCGGAATCTGTAACTAGTGACACAGGAATGGTTCAAACATAGACAGTAGGAAGAGTCAGTCTTCTTGTACTTAAGTCGGCATTGTGCCTTTTGTATTTAGTTCCGATGCAATTACTGTGTTTCATCGTCAATAAGAAGGTCCTAGGGATAGGGTAGACCTGAAGTGAAGCATCGGAATCTATTACTAGTGTCACAGGAATGGTTCAAAACATAGTCAGTAAGAAGAGTCAGTCTTCTTGTACTTGAGTCGGCATTGTGCCTTTTCTATTTAATTCCGATGCAATTTCAGTGTTTCATCGTCAATAAGAAGGTCAGAGGGATACAGTAAACCTCAAGTGAAGCATCGGAATCTATAACTAGTGTCATAGGAATGGTTCAAAACATAGTCAGGAAGAAGTGTCAGTCCTCTTGTACTTAAATCGGCATTGTGCCTTCTGTATTTAATTCCGATGCAATTTCTGTGTTTCATCGTCAATAGGAAGGTCCAAGGGATACAGTAAACCGGAAGTGAATCATCCGAATCTATAACTCGCGTCACAGGAATGGTTCAAAACATAGACAGTAAGAAGTGTCAGTCTTCTTGTACTTAAGTCGGCATTGTGCCTTTTCTATTTAATTCCGATGCAATTTCAGTGTTTCATCGTCAATAAGAAGGTCAGAGGGATACAGTAAACCTGAAGTGAAGCATCGGAATCTATAACTAGTGTCACAGGAATGGTTCCAAACATAGTAAGAGGAGTCAGACTTCTTGTACTTAAGTCGGCATTGTGTCTTTCCTATTTAATTCCGATGCAATTTCTGTGTTTCATTGTAAAAAAGAAGGTCAGAGGGATACAATAAACCTGAAGTGAAGCATCAGAATCTATAACTAGTGTCACAGGAATGGTTCAAATCATAGGCAGTAGGAAGTGTCAGTCTTCTTGTACTAAAGTCGGCATTGTGCCTTTTCTATTTAATTCTGATGGAATTTCTGTGTTTCATCGTCAATAAGAAGGTCCAAGGGATACAGTAAACCTGAAGTGATGCATCGGAATCTATAACTAGTGCCACAGGAATGGTTCAAAACATAGACAGTAGGAAGAGTCAGTCTTCCTGTACTTAAGTCGGCATTGTGCCTTTTCTATTTAATTCCGATGCAATTTCTGTGTTTCATCGTCAATAAGAAGGTCAGAGGGATACAGTAAACCTGAAGTGAAGCTTCGGAATCTGTAAATAGTGTCACAGGAATGGTTCAAAACATACACAGTAAGAAGAGTCAGTCTTCTTGTACTTAAGTCGGCATTGGGCCTCTTCTATTTAATTCCGATGCAATTTCTGTGTTTCATCGTTAATAAGAAGGTCAGAGGGATACAGTAAACCTGAAGTGAAGCATCGGAATCTGTAAATAGTGTCACAGAAATGGTTTAAAACATAGACAGTAGGAAGAGTCAGTCTTCTTGTACTTAAGTCGGCATTGTGCCTTTTCTATTTCATTCCGATGCAATATCTGTGTTTCATCGTCAATAAGAAGGTCAGAGGGATACAGTAAACCTGAAGTGAGGCATCGGAATCTGTAAATAGTGTCACAGGAGTGGTTCAAAACATAGACAGTAAGAAGAGTCATTCTTCTTGTACTTAAGTCGGCATTGTGCCTTTTCTATTTAGTTCCGATGCAATTTCTGTGTTTCATCATCGATAAGAAGGTCAGAGGGATACAGTAAACCTGAAGTGAAGCATCGGAATCTATAACTAGTGTCACATGAATGGTTCATAACATAGTCAGTAAGAAGAGTCAGTCTTCTTGTACTTAAGTCGGCATTGTGCCTTTTCTATTTAATTCCGAAGCAATATCTGTGTTTCATCGACAATCCGAAGGTCAGAGGGATACAGTTAACCTGAAGTGAAGCATCGGAATCTATAACTAGTGTCACAGGAATGGTTCCAAACATAGTAAGAGGAGTCAGACTTTTTGTACTTAAGTCGGCATTGTGTCTTTTCTATTTAATTCCGATGCAATTTCTGTGTTTCATCTTCAATAAGAGGGTCCAAATGATACAGTAAACCTGACGTGGATCATCGTAATCTATAACTAGTGTCACAGGAATGGTTCAAGACATAGTCATTAAGAAGAGTCAGTCTTCTTGTACTTAAGTCGGCTTTGTGCCTTTTCTATTTAATCCGATGCAATTTCTGTGTTTCATCGTCAATAAGAACGTCCAGGCGATACAGTAAACCTGAAGTGAATCATCGGAATCTATAACTAGTGTAACAGGAATGGTTCAAATATAGTCAGTACGAAGAGTCAATCTTCTTGTACTTAAGTCGGCATTGTGCTTTTTGTATTTAATTCCGATGCAATTTCTGTCTTTCATCGTCAATATGAAGGTCCAAGGGATACAGGAAACCTGAAGTGAAGCAACGGAATCTATAACTAGTGTCACAGGAATGGTTCAAATCATAGACAAAAAGAAGAGTCAGTCTTCTTGTACTTAAGTCGGCATTGTGCCTTTTGTATTTAATTCCGATGCAATTTCTGTGTTTCATCGTCAATAAGAAGGTCAGAGGGATACAGTAAACCTGAAGTGGAGCATCGGAATCTATCACTAGTGTCACAGGATTGGTTCAAAGCAGTCAGTAAGCAGAGTCAGTCTTCTTGCACTTAAGTCGGCATTGCGCCTTTTGTATTTAATTCCGATGCAATTTCTGTGTTTCATCGTCAAAAGAAGGTCCAAGGGATACAGTAAATCTGAAGTGAAGGATCGGAATCTATAACTAGTGTCACAGGAATTGTTCAAAACATAGACAGTAAGAAGAGTCAGTCTTCTTGTACTTAATTCGGCATTGTGCCTTTTCTATTTAATTCCGATGCAATTTCTGTGTTTCATCGTCAAGAAAAAGGTCAGAGGGATACAGTAAACCTGAAGTGAAGCATAAGAATCTATAACTAGTGAACAGGAATGGTTCAAATCATAGTCAGTAAGGAGAGTCAGTCTTCTTGTACATAAGTCGGCATTGTGCTTTTTGTATTTAATTCAGATGCAATTTCTGTGTTTCATCGTCAATAAGAAAGTCCAAGGGATACAGTAAACCTGGACTGAAGCATCGGAATCTATAACTAATGTCACAGGAATCGTTCAAAACATAGACAGTTGGAAGAGTCAGACTTCTTGTACTTAAGTCGACATTGTGCCTTTAGTATTTAATTCCGATGCAATTTCTGTGTTTCATCGTCAAAAGGAAGGTCAGAGGGATACAGTAAACCTGAAGTGAAGCATCGGAATCTGTAACTAGTGTCACAGGAGTGGTTCAAAACATAGACAGTAGGAAGAGTCAGTCTTCTTGTACTAAAGTCGGCATTGTGCCTTTTCTATTTAATTCCGATGCAATTTCTGTGTTTCATCGTCAGTGAGAAGGTCCAAGGGAAACAGTAAACCTGAAGTGAAGCATCGGAATCTATAACTAGTGTCACAGGAATGGTTCAAAACATAGACAGTAGGAAGAGTCAGTCTTCTTGTACTTAAGTCGGCATTGTGCATTTTCTATTTAATTCCGATGCAATTTCTGTGTTTCATCGTCAATATGAAGGTCAGAGGGATACAGTAAACCTGAAGTGAAACATCGGAATCTGTAACTAGCGTCACAGGAATGGTTCAAAACATAGACAGTAAGAAGAGTCAGCCTTCATGTACTTAAGTCGGCATTGTGCTTTTTCTATTTAATTCCGATGCAATATCTGTGTTTCATCGTCAATAAGAAGGTCAGAGGGATGCAGTAAACCTGAAGTGAAGCATCGGAATCTATAACTAGTGTCACAGGAATGGTTCAAACATAGACAGTAAGAAGGGTCAGTCTTCTTGTACTTAAGTCGGCATTGTGCCTTTTGTATTTAAATCCGAGGCAATTTCTGTGTTTCATCGTCAATGAGAAGGTCCAAGGGATACAGTAAACCTGAAGTGAAGCATCGGAATCTATAACTAGTGTCACAGGAATGGTTCAAAACATAGACAAAAAGAAGAGTCAGTCTTCTTGTACTTAGGTCCGCATAGTGCCTTTTGTATTTAATTCCGATGCAATTTCTGTGTTTCATCGCCAATAAGAAGGTCAGAGGGATACAGTAAACCTGAACTGAAGCATCGGAATCTATAACTAGTGTCACAGGAATGGTTCAAAACATAGTCAGTAAGAAGAGTCAGTCATCTTGTACTTAAGTCGGCATTGTGCCTTTTGTATTTAACTCCGAAGCACTATCTGTGTTTCATTGTCAATAAGAAGATCCAAGGGATACAGTAAACCTGAAATGAAGCATCGGAATCTATAACAAGTGCCACAGGAATGGTTCAAAACATAGACAGTAGGAAGAGTCAGTCTTCTTGTACTTAAGTCGGCATTGTGCCTTTTCTATTTAATTCCGATGCAATTTCTGTGTTTCATCGTCAATAAGAAGGTCAGAGGGATACAGTAAACCTGAAGTGAAGCATCGGAATCTGTAATTAGTGTCACAGGAATGGTTCAAAACATAGACAGTAAGAAGAGTCAGTCTTCTTGTAGTTAAGTCGGCATTGTGCCTTCTCTATTTAATTCCGATGCAATTTCTGTGTTTCATCATCAATAAGAAGGTCAGAGGGATACAGTAAACCTGAAGTGAAGCATCGGAATCTATAACTAGTGTCACAGGAATGGTTCATAACATAGTAAGTAAGAGGAGTCAGTCTTCTTGTACTTAAGTCGGCATTGTGCATTTTCTATTTAATTCCGATGCAATATCTGTGTTTCATCGACAATAAGAAGATCCAAGGGATACAGTAAACCTGAAATGAAGCATCGGAATCTATAAGAAGTGTCACAGGAATGGTTCAAAACATAGACAGTAGGAAGATTCAGTCTACATGAACTTTAGTCGGCATCGGGCCTTTTTTATTTATTTCCGATGCAATTTCTGTGTTTCATCGTCAAGAAAAAGGTCAGAGGGATACAGTAAACCTGAAGTGAAGCATAAGAATCTATAACTAGTGTCACAGGAATGGTTCAAAACATAGTCAGTAAGGAGAGTCAGTCTTCTTGTACTTAAGTCGGCATTGTGCTTTTTGTATTTAATTCAGATGTAATTTCTGTGTTTCATCGTCAATAAGAAGGTCCAAGGGATACAGTAAACATGAACTGAAGCATCAGAATCTATAACTAATGTCACAGGAATCGTTCAGAACATAGACAGTAGGAAGAGTCAGATTTCTTGTACTTAAGTCGGCATTGTGCCTTTAGTATTTAATTCCGATGCAATTTCTGTGTTTCATCGTCAAAAGGAGGGTCAGAGGGAAACAGTAAACCTGAAGTGAAACATCGGAATCTGTAACTAGTGTCACAGGAGTGGTTCAAAGCATAGACAGTAGGATGAGTCAGTCTTCTTGTACTTAAGTCGGCATTGTGACTTTTCTATTTAATTCCGATGCAATTTCTGTGTTTCATCGTCAAAAAGAAGGTCAGAGGGATACAGTAAACCTGAAGTGAAACATCGGAATCTGTAACTAGCGTCACAGGAATGGTTCAAATCATAGACAGTAGGAAGAGTCAGTCTTCTTCTACTTAAGTCGGCCTTGTGTCTTTTGTATTTAGTTCCGATGCAATTTCTGTATTTCATCGTCAATAAGAAGGTCCTAGTGATAGAGTAAACCTGAAGAGAAGCATCGCAATCTATAACTAGTGACACAGGAGTGGTTCAAAGCATACTCAGTAAGAAGAGTCAGTCTTCTTGTACATAAGTCGGCATTGTGTCTTTTCTATTTAATTCCGATGCAATTTCTGTGTTTCATCTTCAATAAGAGGGTCCAAATGATACAGTAAACATGACGTGAATCATCGTAATCTATAACTAGTGTCACAGGAATGGTTCAAAACATAGTCATTAAGAAGAGTCAGTCTTTTGTACTTAAGTCGGCTTTGTGCCTTTTCTATTTAATCCGATGCAATTTCTGTGTTTCATCGTCAATAAGAACGTCCAGGCGATACAGTAAACCTGAAGTGAATCATCGGAATCTATAACTAGTGTAACAGGAATGGTTCAAATATAGTCAGTACGAAGAGTCAATCTTCTTGTACTTAAGTCGGCATTGTGCTTTTTGTATTTAATTCCGATGCAATTTCTGTCTTTCATCGTCAATATGAAGGTCCAAGGGATACAGGAAACCTGAAGTGAAGCAACGGAATCTATAACTAGAGTCACAGGAATGGTTCAAATCATAGACAAAAAGAAGAGTCAGTCTTCTTGTACTTAAGTCGGCATTGTGCCTTTTGTATTTAATTCCGACGCAATTTCTGTGTTTCATCGTCAATAAGAAGGTCAGAGGGTTTCAGTAAACCTGAAGTGGAGCATCGGAATCTATCACTAGTGTCACAGGATTGGTTCAAAGCAGTCAGTAAGCAGAGTCAGTCTTCTTGCACTTAAGTCGGCATTGCGCCTTTTGTATTTAATTCCGATGCAATTTCTGTGTTTCATCGTCAAAAGAAGGTCCAAGGGATAGAGTAAATCTGAAGTGAAGGATCGTTATCTATAACTAGTGTCACAGGAACTGCTCAAAACATAGACAGTAAGAAGAGTCAGTCTTCTTGTACTTAATTCGGCATTGTGCCTTTTCTATTTAATTCCGATGCAATTTCTGTGTTTCATCGTCAAGAAAAAGGTCAGAGGGATACAGTAAACCTGAAGTGAAGCATAAGAATCTATAACTAGTGTCACAGGAATGGTTCAAATCATAGTCAGTAAGGAGAGTCAGTCTTCTTGTACATAAGTCGGCATTGTGCTTTTTGTATTTAATTCAGATGCAATTTCTGTGTTTCATCGTCAATAAGAAGGTCCAAGGGATACAGTAAACCTGAACTGAAGCATCGGAATCTATAACTAATGTCACAGGAATCGTTCAAAACATAGACAGTAGGAAGAGTCAGACTTCTTGTACTTAAGTCGACATTGTGCCTTTAGTATTTAATTCCGGTGCAATTTCTGTGTTTCATCGTCAAAAGGAAGGTCAGAGGGATACAGTAAACCTGAAGTGAAGCATCGGAATCTGTAACTAATGTCACAGGAGTGGTTCAAAACATAGACAGTAGGAAGAGTCAGTCTTCTTGTACTAAAGTCGGCATTGTGCCTTTTCTATTTAATTCCGATGCAATTTCTGTGTTTCATCGTCAGTGAGAAGGTCCAAGGGAAACAGTAAACCTGAAGTGAAGCATCGGAATCTATAACTAGTGTCACAGGAATGGTTCAAAACATAGACAGTAGGAAGAGTCAGTCTTCTTGTACTTAAGTCGGCATTGTGCATTTTCTATTTAGTTCCGATGCAATTTCTGTGTTTCATCATCGATAAGAATGTCAGAGGGATACAGTAAACCAGAAGTGAAGCATCGGAATCTATAACTAGTGTCACATGAATGGTTCATAACATAGTCAGTAAGAAGAGTCAGTCTTCTTGTACTTAAGTCGGCATTGTCCCTTTTCTATTTAATTCCGATGCAATATCTGTGTTTCATCGACAATACGAAGGTCAGAGGGATACAATTAACCTGAAGTGAAGCATCGGAATCTATAACTAGTGTCACAGGAATGGTTCCAAACATAGTAAGAGGAGTCAGACTTCTTGTACTTAAGTCGGCATTGTGTCTTTTCTATTTAATTCCGATGCAATTTCTGTGTTTCATCTTCAATAAGAGGGTCCAAATGATACAGTAAACCTGACGTGAATCATCGTAATCTATAACTAGTGTCACAGGAATGGTTCAAAACATAGTCATTAAGAAGAGTCAGTCTTCTTGTACTTAAGTCGGCTTTGTGCCTTTTCTATTTAATCCGATGCAATTTCTGTGTTTCATCGTCAATAAGAACGTCCAGGCGATACAGTAAACCTGAAGTGAATCATCGGAATCTATAACTAGTGTAACAGGAATGTTCAAATATAGTCAGTACGAAGAGTCAATCTTCTTGTACTTAAGTCGGCATTGTGCCTTTTGTATTTAACTCCGAAGCACAATCTGTGTTTCATTGTCAATAAGAAGATCCAAGGTATACAGTAAACCTGAAATGAAGCATCGGAATCTATAACAAGTGCCACAGGAATGGTTCAAAACATAGACAGTAGGAAGAGACAGTCGTCTTGTACTTAAGTCGGCATTGTGCCTTTTCTATTTAATTCCGATGCAATTTCTGTGTTTCATCGTCAATAAGAAGGTCAGAGGGATACAGTAAACCTGAAGTGAAGCATCGGAATCTGTAATTAGTGTCACAGCAATGGTTCAAAACATAGACAGTAAGAAGAGTCAGTCTTCTTGTAGTTAAGTCGGCATTGTGCCTTCTCTATTTAATTCCGATGCAATTTCTGTGTTTCATCGTCAATGAGAAGGTCCAAGGGATACAGTAAACCTGAAGTGAAGCATCGGAATCTATAACTAGTGTCACAGGAATGGTTCAAAACATAGACAAAAAGAAGAGTCAGTCTTCTTGTACTTAGGTCCGCATAGTGCCTTTTGTATTTAATTCCGATGCAATTTCTGTGTTTCATCGCCAATAAGAAGGTCAGAGGGATACAGTAAACCTGAACTGAAGCATCGGAATCTATAACTAGTGTCACAGGAATGGTTCAAAACATAGTCAGTAAGAAGAGTCAGTCATCTTGTACTTAAGTCGGCATTGTGCCTTTTGTATTTAACTCCGAAGCACTATCTGTGTTTCATTGTCAATAAGAAGATCCAAGGGATACAGTAAACCTGAAATGAAGCATCGGAATCTATAACAAGTGCCACAGGAATGGTTCAAAACATAGACAGTAGGAAGAGTCAGTCTTCTTGTACTTAAGTCGGCATTGTGCCTTTTCTATTTAATTCCGATGCAATTTCTGTGTTTCATCGTCAATAAGAAGGTCAGAGGGATACAGTAAACCTGAAGTGAAGCATCGGAATCTGTAATTAGTGTCACAGGAATGGTTCAAAACATAGACAGTAAGAAGAGTCAGTCTTCTTGTAGTTAAGTCGGCATTGTGCCTTCTCTATTTAATTCCGATGCAATTTCTGTGTTTCATCATCAATAAGAAGGTCAGAGGGATACAGTAAACCTGAAGTGAAGCATCGGAATCTATAACTAGTGTCACAGGAATGGTTCATAACATAGTAAGTAAGAGGAGTCAGTCTTCTTGTACTTAAGTCGGCATTGTGCATTTTCTATTTAATTCCGATGCAATATCTGTGTTTCATCGACAATAAGAAGATCCAAGGGATACAGTAAACCTGAAATGAAGCATCGGAATCTATAAGAAGTGTCACAGGAATGGTTCAAAACATAGACAGTAGGAAGATTCAGTCCACATGAACTTTAGTCGGCATCGGGCCTTTTTTATTTATTTCCGATGCAATTTCTGTGTTTCATCGTCAAGAAAAAGGTCAGAGGGATACAGTAAACCTGAAGTGAAGCATAAGAATCTATAACTAGTGTCACAGGAATGGTTCAAAACATAGTCAGTAAGGAGAGTCAGTCTTCTTGTACTTAAGTCGGCATTGTGCTTTTTGTATTTAATTCAGATGCAATTTCTGTGTTTCATCGTCAATAAGAAGGTCCAAGGGATACAGTAAACATGAACTGAAGCATCAGAATCTATAACTAATGTCACAGGAATCGTTCAGAACATAGACAGTAGGAAGAGTCAGATTACTTGTACTTAAGTCGGCATTGTGCCTTTAGTATTTAATTCCGATGCAATTTCTGTGTTTCATCGTCAAAAGGAGGGTCAGAGGGAAACAGTAAACCTGAAGTGAAACATCGGAATCTGTAACTAGTGTCACAGGAGTGGTTCAAAGCATAGACAGTAGGATGAGTCAGTCTTCTTGTACTTAAGTCGGCATTGTGACTTTTCTATTTAATTCCGATGCAATTTCTGTGTTTCATCGTCAAAAAGAAGGTCAGAGGGATACAGTAAACCTGAAGTGAAACATCGGAATCTGTAACTAGCGTCACAGGAATGGTTCAAATCATAGACAGTAGGAAGAGTCAGTCTTCTTCTACTTAAGTCGGCCTTGTGCCTTTTGTATTTAGTTCCGATGCAATTTCTGTATTTCATCGTCAATAAGAAGGTCCTAGTGATAGAGTAAACCTGAAGAGAAGCATCGCAATCTATAACTAGTGTCACAGGAGTGGTTCAAAGCATACTCAGTAAGAAGAGTCAGTCTTCTTGTACATAAGTCGGCATTGTGTCTTTTCTATTTAATTCCGATGCAATTTCTGCGTTTCATCTTCAATAAGAGGGTCCAAATGATACAGTAAACTTGACGTGAATCATCGTAATCTATAACTAGTGTCACAGGAATGGTTCAAAACATAGTCATTAAGAAGAGTCAGTCTTTTGTACTTAAGTCGGCTTTGTGCCTTTTCTATTTAATCCGATGCAATTTCTGTGTTTCATCGTCAATAAGAACGTCCAGGCGATACAGTAAACCTGAAGTGAATCATCGGAATCTATAACTAGTGTAACAGGAATGGTTCAAATATAGTCAGTACGAAGAGTCAATCTTCTTGTACTTAAGTCGGCATTGTGCTTTTTGTATTTAATTCCGATGCAATTTCTGTCTTTCATCGTCAATATGAAGGTCCAAGGGATACAGGAAACCTGAAGTGAAGCAACGGAATCTATAACTAGAGTCACAGGAATGGTTCAAATCATAGACAAAAAGAAGAGTCAGTCTTCTTGTACTTAAGTCGGCATTGTGCCTTTTGTATTTAATTCCGACGCAATTTCTGTGTTTCATCGTCAATAAGAAGGTCAGAGGGTTTCAGTAAACCTGAAGTGGAGCATCGGAATCTATCACTAGTGTCACAGGATTGGTTCAAAGCAGTCAGTAAGCAGAGTCAGTCTTCTTGCACTTAAGTCGGCATTGCGCCTTTTGTATTTATTTCCGATGCAATTTCTGTGTTTCATCGTCAAAAGAAGGTCCAAGGGATACAGTAAATCTGAAGTGAAGGATCGTTATCTATAACTAGTGTCACAGGAACTGCTCAAAACATAGACAGTAAGAAGAGTCAGTCTTCTTGTACTTAATTCGGCATTGTGCCTTTTCTATTTAATTCCGATGCAATTTCTGTGTTTCATCGTCAAGAAAAAGGTCAGAGGGATACAGTAAACCTGAAGTGAAGCATAAGAATCTATAACTAGTGTCACAGGAATGGTTCAAATCATAGTCAGTAAGGAGAGTCAGTCTTCTTGTACATAAGTCGGCATTGTGCTTTTTGTATTTAATTCAGATGCAATTTCTGTGTTTCATCGTCAATAAGAAGGTCCAAGGGATACAGTAAACCTGAACTGAAGCATCGGAATCTATAACTAATGTCACAGGAATCGTTCAAAACATAGACAGTAGGAAGAGTCAGACTTCTTGTACTTAAGTCGACATTGTGCCTTTAGTATTTAATTCCGGTGCAATTTCTGTGTTTCATCGTCAAAAGGAAGGTCAGAGGGATACAGTAAACCTGAAGTGAAGCATCGGAATCTGTAACTAATGTCACAGGAGTGGTTCAAAACATAGACAGTAGGAAGAGTCAGTCTTCTTGTACTAAAGTCGGCATTGTGCCTTTTCTATTTAATTCCGATGCAATTTCTGTGTTTCATCGTCAGTGAGAAGGTCCAAGGGAAACAGTAAACCTGAAGTGAAGCATCGGAATCTATAACTAGTGTCACAGGAATGGTTCAAAACATAGACAGTAGGAAGAGTCAGTCTTCTTGTACTTAAGTCGGCATTGTGCATTTTCTATTTAGTTCCGATGCAATTTCTGTGTTTCATCATCGATAAGAATGTCAGAGGGATACAGTAAACCAGAAGTGAAGCATCGGAATCTATAACTAGTGTCACATGAATGGTTCATAACATAGTCAGTAAGAAGAGTCAGTCTTCTTGTACTTAAGTCGGCATTGTCCCTTTTCTATTTAATTCCGATGCAATATCTGTGTTTCATCGACAATACGAAGGTCAGAGGGATACAATTAACCTGAAGTGAAGCATCGGAATCTATAACTAGTGTCACAGGAATGGTTCCAAACATAGTAAGAGGAGTCAGACTTCTTGTACTTAAGTCGGCATTGTGTCTTTTCTATTTAATTCCGATGCAATTTCTGTGTTTCATCTTCAATAAGAGGGTCCAAATGATACAGTAAACCTGACGTGAATCATCGTAATCTATAACTAGTGTCACAGGAATGGTTCAAAACATAGTCATTAAGAAGAGTCAGTCTTCTTGTACTTAAGTCGGCTTTGTGCCTTTTCTATTTAATCCGATGCAATTTCTGTGTTTCATCGTCAATAAGAACGTCCAGGCGATACAGTAAACCTGAAGTGAATCATCGGAATCTATAACTAGTGTAACAGGAATGGTTCAAATATAGTCAGTACGAAGAGTCAATCTTCTTGTACTTAAGTCGGCATTGTGCCTTTTGTATTTAACTCCGAAGCACAATCTGTGTTTCATTGTCAATAAGAAGATCCAAGGTATACAGTAAACCTGAAATGAAGCATCGGAATCTATAACAAGTGCCACAGGAATGGTTCAAAACATAGACAGTAGGAAGAGTCAGTCTTCTTGTACTTAAGTCGGCATTGTGCCTTTTCTATTTAATTCCGATGCAATTTCTGTGTTTCATCGTCAATAAGAAGGTCAGAGGGATACAGCAAACCTGAAGTGAAGCATCGGAATCTGTAATTAGTGTCACAGCAATGGTTCAAAACATAGACAGTAAGAAGAGTCAGTCTTCTTGTAGTTAAGTCGGCATTGTGCCTTCTCTATTTAATTCCGATGCAATTTCTGTGTTTCATCGTCAATGAGAAGGTCCAAGGGATACAGTAAAACTGAAGTGAAGCATCGGAATCTATAACTAGTGTCACAGGAATGGTTCAAAACATAGACAAAAAGAAGAGTCAGTCTTCTTGTACTTAAGTCGGCATTGTGCCTTTTGTATTTAACTCCGAAGCACTATCTGTGTTTCATTGTCAATAAGAAGATCCAAGGGATTCAGTAAACCTGAAATGAAGCATCGGAATCTATAACAAGTGCCACAGGAATGGTTCAAAACATAGACAGTAGGAAGAGTCAGTCTTCTTGTACTTAAGTCGGCATTGTGCCTTTTCTATTTAATTCCGATGCAATTTCTGTGTTTCATCGTCAATAAGAAGGTCAGAGGGATACAGTAAACCTGAAGTGAAGCATCGGAATCTGTAATTAGTGTCACAGGAATGGTTCAAAACATAGACAGTAAGAAGAGTCAGTCTTCTTGTAGTTAAGTCGGCATTGTGCCTTCTCTATTTAATTCCGATGCAATTTCTGTGTTTCATCATCAATAAGAAGGTCAGAGGGATACAGTAAACCTGAAGTGAAGCATCGGAATCTATAACTAGTGTCACAGGAATGGTTCATAACATAGTAAGTAAGAGGAGTCAGTCTTCTTGTACTTAAGTCGGCATTGTGCATTTTCTATTTAATTCCGATGCAATATCTGTGTTTCATCGACAATAAGAAGATCCAAGGGATGCAGTAAACCTGAAATGAAGCATCGGAATCTATAAGAAGTGTCACAGGAATGGTTCAAAACATAGACAGTAGGAAGATTCAGTCTACATGAACTTTAGTCGGCATCGGGCCTTTTTTATTTATTTCCGATGCAATTTCTGTGTTTCATCGTCAAGAAAAAGGTCAGAGGGATACAGTAAACCTGAAGTGAAGCATAAGAATCTATAACTAGTGTCACAGGAATGGTTCAAAACATAGTCAGTAAGGAGAGTCAGTCTTCTTGTACTTAAGTCGGCATTGTGCTTTTTGTATTTAATTCAGATGCAATTTCTGTGTTTCATCGTCAATAAGAAGGTCCAAGGGATACAGTAAACATGAACTGAAGCATCAGAATCTATAACTAATGTCACAGGAATCGTTCAGAACATAGACAGTAGGAAGAGTCAGATTACTTGTACTTAAGTCGGCATTGTGCCTTTAGTATTTAATTCCGATGCAATTTCTGTGTTTCATCGTCAAAAGGAGGGTCAGAGGGAAACAGTAAACCTGAAGTGAAACATCGGAATCTGTAACTAGTGTCACAGGAGTGGTTCAAAGCATAGACAGTAGGATGAGTCAGTCTTCTTGTACTTAAGTCGGCATTGTGACTTTTCTATTTAATTCCGATGCAATTTCTGTGTTTCATCGTCAAAAAGAAGGTCAGAGGGATACAGTAAACCTGAAGTGAAACATCGGAATCTGTAACTAGCGTCACAGGAATGGTTCAAATCATAGACAGTAGGAAGAGTCAGTCTTCTTCTACTTAAGTCGGCCTTGTGCCTTTTGTATTTAGTTCCGATGCAATTTCTGTATTTCATCGTCAATAAGAAGGTCCTAGTGATAGAGTAAACCTGAAGAGAAGCATCGCAATCTATAACTAGTGTCACAGGAGTGGTTCAAAGCATACTCAGTAAGAAGAGTCAGTCTTCTTATACATAAGTCGGCATTGTGTCTTTTCTATTTAATTCCGATGCAATTTCTGCGTTTCATCTTCAATAAGAGGGTCCAAATGATACAGTAAACTTGACGTGAATCATCGTAATCTATAACTAGTGTCACAGGAATGGTTCAAAACATAGTCATTAAGAAGAGTCAGTCTTTTGTACTTAAGTCGGCTTTGTGCCTTTTCTATTTAATCCGATGCAATTTCTGTGTTTCATCGTCAATAAGAACGTCCAGGCGATACAGTAAACCTGAAGTGAATCATCGGAATCTATAACTAGTGTAACAGGAATGGTTCAAATATAGTCAGTACGAAGAGTCAATCTTCTTGTACTTAAGTCGGCATTGTGCTTTTTGTATTTAATTCCGATGCAATTTCTGTCTTTCATCGTCAATATGAAGGTCCAAGGGATACAGGAAACCTGAAGTGAAGCAACGGAATCTATAACTAGAGTCACAGGAATGGTTCAAATCATAGACAAAAAGAAGAGTCAGTCTTCTTGTACTTAAGTCGGCATTGTGCCTTTTGTATTTAATTCCGACGCAATTTCTGTGTTTCATCGTCAATAAGAAGGTCAGAGGGTTTCAGTAAACCTGAAGTGGAGCATCGGAATCTATCACTAGTGTCACAGGATTGGTTCAAAGCAGTCAGTAAGCAGAGTCAGTCTTCTTGCACTTAAGTCGGCATTGCGCCTTTTGTATTTATTTCCGATGCAATTTCTGTGTTTCATCGTCAAAAGAAGGTCCAAGGGATACAGTAAATCTGAAGTGAAGGATCGTTATCTATAACTAGTGTCACAGGAACTGCTCAAAACATAGACAGTAAGAAGAGTCAGTCTTCTTGTACTTAATTCGGCATTGTGCCTTTTCTATTTAATTCCGATGCAATTTCTGTGTTTCATCGTCAAGAAAAAGGTCAGAGGGATACAGTAAACCTGAAGTGAAGCATAAGAATCTATAACTAGTGTCACAGGAATGGTTCAAATCATAGTCAGTAAGGAGAGTCAGTCTTCTTGTACATAAGTCGGCATTGTGCTTTTTGTATTTAATTCAGATGCAATTTCTGTGTTTCATCGTCAATAAGAAGGTCCAAGGGATACAGTAAACCTGAACTGAAGCATCGGAATCTATAACTAATGTCACAGGAATCGTTCAAAACATAGACAGTAGGAAGAGTCAGACTTCTTGTACTTAAGTCGACATTGTGCCTTTAGTATTTAATTCCGGTGCAATTTCTGTGTTTCATCGTCAAAAGGAAGGTCAGAGGGATACAGTAAACCTGAAGTGAAGCATCGGAATCTGTAACTAATGTCACAGGAGTGGTTCAAAACATAGACAGTAGGAAGAGTCAGTCTTCTTGTACTAAAGTCGGCATTGTGCCTTTTCTATTTAATTCCGATGCAATTTCTGTGTTTCATCGTCAGTGAGAAGGTCCAAGGGAAACAGTAAACCTGAAGTGAAGCATCGGAATCTATAACTAGTGTCACAGGAATGGTTCAAAACATAGACAGTAGGAAGAGTCAGTCTTCTTGTACTTAAGTCGGCATTGTGCATTTTCTATTTAGTTCCGATGCAATTTCTGTGTTTCATCATCGATAAGAATGTCAGAGGGATACAGTAAACCAGAAGTGAAGCATCGGAATCTATAACTAGTGTCACATGAATGGTTCATAACATAGTCAGTAAGAAGAGTCAGTCTTCTTGTACTTAAGTCGGCATTGTCCCTTTTCTATTTAATTCCGATGCAATATCTGTGTTTCATCGACAATACGAAGGTCAGAGGGATACAATTAACCTGAAGTGAAGCATCGGAATCTATAACTAGTGTCACAGGAATGGTTCCAAACATAGTAAGAGGAGTCAGACTTCTTGTACTTAAGTCGGCATTGTGTCTTTTCTATTTAATTCCGATGCAATTTCTGTGTTTCATCTTCAATAAGAGGGTCCAAATGATACAGTAAACCTGACGTGAATCATCGTAATCTATAACTAGTGTCACAGGAATGGTTCAAAACATAGTCATTAAGAAGAGTCAGTCTTCTTGTACTTAAGTCGGCTTTGTGCCTTTTCTATTTAATCCGATGCAATTTCTGTGTTTCATCGTCAATAAGAACGTCCAGGCGATACAGTAAACCTGAAGTGAATCATCGGAATCTATAACTAGTGTAACAGGAATGGTTCAAATATAGTCAGTACGAAGAGTCAATCTTCTTGTACTTAAGTCGGCATTGTGCCTTTTGTATTTAACTCCGAAGCACAATCTGTGTTTCATTGTCAATAAGAAGATCCAAGGTATACAGTAAACCTGAAATGAAGCATCGGAATCTATAACAAGTGCCACAGGAATGGTTCAAAACATAGACAGTAGGAAGAGTCAGTCTTCTTGTACTTAAGTCGGCATTGTGCCTTTTCTATTTAATTCCGATGCAATTTCTGTGTTTCATCGTCAATAAGAAGGTCAGAGGGATACAGCAAACCTGAAGTGAAGCATCGGAATCTGTAATTAGTGTCACAGCAATGGTTCAAAACATAGACAGTAAGAAGAGTCAGTCTTCTTGTAGTTAAGTCGGCATTGTGCCTTCTCTATTTAATTCCGATGCAATTTCTGTGTTTCATCGTCAATGAGAAGGTCCAAGGGATACAGTAAAACTGAAGTGAAGCATCGGAATCTATAACTAGTGTCACAGGAATGGTTCAAAACATAGACAAAAAGAAGAGTCAGTCTTCTTGTACTTAAGTCGGCATTGTGCCTTTTGTATTTAACTCCGAAGCACTATCTGTGTTTCATTGTCAATAAGAAGATCCAAGGGATTCAGTAAACCTGAAATGAAGCATCGGAATCTATAACAAGTGCCACAGGAATGGTTCAAAACATAGACAGTAGGAAGAGTCAGTCTTCTTGTACTTAAGTCGGCATTGTGCCTTTTCTATTTAATTCCGATGCAATTTCTGTGTTTCATCGTCAATAAGAAGGTCAGAGGGATACAGTAAACCTGAAGTGAAGCATCGGAATCTGTAATTAGTGTCACAGGAATGGTTCAAAACATAGACAGTAAGAAGAGTCAGTCTTCTTGTAGTTAAGTCGGCATTGTGCCTTCTCTATTTAATTCCGATGCAATTTCTGTGTTTCATCATCAATAAGAAGGTCAGAGGGATACAGTAAACCTGAAGTGAAGCATCGGAATCTATAACTAGTGTCACAGGAATGGTTCATAACATAGTAAGTAAGAGGAGTCAGTCTTCTTGTACTTAAGTCGGCATTGTGCATTTTCTATTTAATTCCGATGCAATATCTGTGTTTCATCGACAATAAGAAGATCCAAGGGATGCAGTAAACCTGAAATGAAGCATCGGAATCTATAAGAAGTGTCACAGGAATGGTTCAAAACATAGACAGTAGGAAGATTCAGTCTACATGAACTTTAGTCGGCATCGGGCCTTTTTTATTTATTTCCGATGCAATTTCTGTGTTTCATCGTCAAGAAAAAGGTCAGAGGGATACAGTAAACCTGAAGTGAAGCATAAGAATCTATAACTAGTGTCACAGGAATGGTTCAAAACATAGTCAGTAAGGAGAGTCAGTCTTCTTGTACTTAAGTCGGCATTGTGCTTTTTGTATTTAATTCAGATGCAATTTCTGTGTTTCATCGTCAATAAGAAGGTCCAAGGGATACAGTAAACATGAACTGAAGCATCAGAATCTATAACTAATGTCACAGGAATCGTTCAGAACATAGACACTAGGAAGAGTCAGATTTCTTGTACTTAAGTCGGCATTGTGCCTTTAGTATTTAATTCCGATGCAATTTCTGTGTTTCATCGTCAAAAGGAGGGTCAGAGGGAAACAGTAAACCTGAAGTGAAACATCGGAATCTGTAACTAGTGTCACAGGAGTGGTTCAAAGCATAGACAGTAGGATGAGTCAGTCTTCTTGTACTTAAGTCGGCATTGTGACTTTTCTATTTAATTCCGATGCAATTTCTGTGTTTCATCGTCAAAAAGAAGGTCAGAGGGATACAGTAAACCTGAAGTGAAACATCGGAATCTGTAACTAGCGTCACAGGAATGGTTCAAATCATAGACAGTAGGAAGAGTCAGTCTTCTTCTACTTAAGTCGGCCTTGTGCCTTTTGTATTTAGTTCCGATGCAATTTCTGTATTTCATCGTCAATAAGAACGTCCAGGCGATACAGTAAACCTGAAGTGAATCATCGGAATCTATAACTAGTGTAACAGGAATGGTTCAAATATAGTCAGTACGAAGAGTCAATCTTCTTGTACTTAAGTCGGCATTGTGCTTTTTGTATTTAATTCCGATGCAATTTCTGTCTTTCATCGTCAATATGAAGGTCCAAGGGATACAGGAAACCTGAAGTGAAGCAACGGAATCTATAACTAGAGTCACAGGAATGGTTCAAATCATAGACAAAAAGAAGAGTCAGTCTTCTTGTACTTAAGTCGGCATTGTGCCTTTTGTATTTAATTCCGACGCAATTTCTGTGTTTCATCGTCAATAAGAAGGTCAGAGGGTTTCAGTAAACCTGAAGTGGAGCATCGGAATCTATCACTAGTGTCACAGGATTGGTTCAAAGCAGTCAGTAAGCAGAGTCAATCTTCTTGCACTTAAGTCGGCATTGCGCCTTTTGTATTTAATTCCGATGCAATTTCTGTGTTTCATCGTCAAAAGAAGGTCCAAGGGATACAGTAAATCTGAAGTGAAGGATCGTTATCTATAACTAGTGTCACAGGAATTGCTCAAAACATAGACAGTAAGAAGAGTCAGTCTTCTTGTACTTAATTCGGCATTGTGCCTTTTCTATTTAATTCCGATGCAATTTCTGTGTTTCATCGTCAAGAAAAAGGTCAGAGGGATACAGTAAACCTGAAGTGAAGCATAAGAATCTATAACTAGTGTCACAGGAATGGTTCAAATCATAGTCAGTAAGGAGAGTCAGTCTTCTTGTACATAAGTCGGCATTGTGCTTTTTGTATTTAATTCAGATGCAATTTCTGTGTTTCATCGTCAATAAGAAGGTCCAAGGGATACAGTAAACCTGAACTGAAGCATCGGAATCTATAACTAATGTCACAGGAATCGTCCAAAACATAGACAGTAGGAAGAGTCAGACTTCTTGTACTTAAGTCGACATTGTGCCTTTAGTGTTTAATTCCGGTGCAATTTCTGTGTTTCATCGTCAAAAGGAAGGTCAGAGGGATACAGTAAACCTGAAGTGAAGCATCGGAATCTGTAACTAATGTCACAGGAGTGGTTCAAAGCATAGACAGTAGGAAGAGTCAGTCTTCTTGTACTAAAGTCGGCATTGTGCCTTTTCTATTTAATTCCGATGCAATTTCTGTGTTTCATCGTCAGTGAGAAGGTCCAAGGGAAACAGTAAACCTGAAGTGAAGCATCGGAATCTATAACTAGTGTCACAGGAATGGTTCAAAACATAGACAGTAGGAAGAGTCAGTCTTCTTGTACTTAAGTCGGCATCGTGCATTTTCTATTTAGTTCCGATGCAATTTCTGTGTTTCATCATCGATAAGAATGTCAGAGGGATACAGTAAACCAGAAGTGAAGCATCGGAATCTATAACTAGTGTCACATGAATGGTTCATAACATAGTCAGTAAGAAGAGTCAGTCTTCTTGTACTTAAGTCGGCATTGTCCCTTTTCTATTTAATTCCGATGCAATATCTGTGCTTCATCGACAATACGAAGGTCAGAGGGATACAGTTAACCTGAAGTGAAGCATCGGAATCTATAACTAGTGTCACAGGAATGGTTCCAAACATAGTAAGAGGAGTCAGACTTCTTGTACTTAAGTCGGCATTGTGTCTTTTCTATTTAATTCCGATGCAATTTCTGTGTTTCATCTTCAATAAGAGGGTCCAAATGATACAGTAAACCTGACGTGAATCATCGTAATCTATAACTAGTGTCACAGGAATGGTTCAAAACATAGTCATTAAGAAGAGTCAGTCTTCTTGTACTTAAGTCGGCTTTGTGCCTTTTCTATTTAATCCGATGCAATTTCTGTGTTTCATCGTCAATAAGAACGTCCAGGCGATACAGTAAACCTGAAGTGAATCATCGGAATGTATAACTAGTGTAACAGGAATGGTTCAAATATAGTCAGTACGAAGAGTCAATCTTCTTGTACTTAAGTCGGCATTGTGCCTTTTGTATTTAACTCCGAAGCACAATCTGTGTTTCATTGTCAATAAGAAGATCCAAGGTATACAGTAAACCTGAAATGAAGCATCGGAATCTATAACAAGTGCCACAGGAATGGTTCAAAACATAGACAGTAGGAAGAGTCAGTCTTCTTGTACTTAAGTCGGCATTGTGCCTTTTCTATTTAATTCCGATGCAATTTCTGTGTTTCATCGTCAATAAGAAGGTCAGAGGGATACAGTAAACCTGAAGTGAAGCATCGGAATCTGTAATTAGTGTCACAGCAATGGTTCAAAGCATAGACAGTAAGAAGAGTCAGTCTTCTTGTAGTTAAGTCGGCATTGTGCCTTCTCTATTTAATTCCGATGCAATTTCTGTGTTTCATCATCAATAAGAAGGTCAGAGGGATACAGTAAACCTGAAGTGAAGCATCGGAATCTATAACTAGTGTCACAGGAATGGTTCATAACATAGTAAGTAAGAGGAGTCAGTCTTCTTGTACTTAAGTCGGCATTGTGCATTTTCTATTTAATTCCGATGCAATATCTGTGTTTCATCGACAATAAGAAGATCCAAGGGATACAGTAAACCTGAAATGAAGCATCGGAATCTATAAGAAGTGCCACAGGAATGGTTCAAAACATAGACAGTAGGAAGATTCAGTCTACATCAACTTTAGTCGGCATCGGGCCTTTTTTATTTATTTCCGATGCAATTTCTGTGTTTCATCGTCAAGAAAAAGGTCAGAGGGATACAGTAAACCTGAAGTGAAGCATAAGAATCTATAACTAGTGTCACAGGAATGGTTCAAAACATAGTCAGTAAGGAGAGTCAGTCTTCTTGTACTTAAGTCGGCATTGTGTTTTTGTATTTAATTCAGATGCAATTTCTGTGTTTCATCGTCAATAAGAAGGTCCAAGGGATACAGTAAACCTGAACTGAAGCATCAGAATCTATAACTAATGTCACAGGAATCGTTCAAAACATAGACAGTAGGAAGAGTCAGATTTCTTGTACTTAAGTCGGCATTGTGCCTTTAGTATTTAATTCCGATGCAATTTCTGTGTTTCATCGTCAAAAGGAGGGTCAGAGGGATACAGTAAACCTGAAGTGAAGCATCGGAATCTGTAACTAGTGTCACAGGAGTGGTTCAAAGCATAGACAGTAGGATGAGTCAGTCTTCTTGTACTTAAGTCGGCATTGTGACTTTACTATTTAATTCCGATGCAATTTCTGTGTTTCATCGTCAAAAAGAAGGTCAGAGGGATACAGTAAACCTGAAGTGAAACATCGGAATCTGTAACTAGCGTCACAGGAATGGTTCAAAACATAGACAGTAAGAAGAGTCAGCATTCATGTACCTAAGTCGGCATTGTGCTTTTTCTATTTAATTCCGATGCAATATCTGTGTTTCATCGTCAATAAGAAGATCCAAGGGATACAGTAAACCTGAAGTGAAGCATCGGAATCTATAACTAGTGTCACAGGAATCGTTCAAATCATAGACAGTAGGAAGAGTCATTCTTCTTCTACTTAAGTCGGCCTTGTGCCTTTTGTATTTAGTTCCGATGCAATTTCTGTATTTCATCGTCAATAAGAAGGTCCTAGTGATAGAGTAAACCTGAAGAGAAGCATCGCAATCTATAACTAGTGTCACAGGAGTGGTTCAAAGCATACTCAGTAAGAAGAGTCAGTCTTTTTGTACTTATGTCGGCATTGGGCCTCTTCTATTTCATTCCGATGCAATTTCTGTGTTTCATCGTTAATAAGAAGGACAGAGGGATACAGTAAACCTGAAGTGAAGCATCGGAATCTGTAAATAGTGTCACAGAAATGGTTTAAAACATAGACAGTAGGAAGAGTCAGTCTTCTTGTACTTAAGTCGGCATTGTGCCTTTTCTATTTAATTCCGATGCAATATCTGTGTTTCATCGTCAATAAGAAGGTCAGAGGGATACAGGAAACCTGAAGTGAAGCATCGGAATCTGTAAATAGTGTCACAGGAACGGTTCAAAACATAGACAGTAAGAAGAGTCATTCTTCTTGTACTTAAGTCGGCATTGTGCCTTTTCTATTTAGTTCCGATGCAATTTCTGTGTTTCATCATCGATAAGAAGGTCAGAGGGATACAGTAAACCTGAAGTGAAGCATCGGAATCTATAACTAGTGTCACATGAATGGTTCATAACATAGTCAGTAAGAAGAGTCAGTCTTCTTGTACTTAAGTCGGCATTGTGCCTTTTCTATTTAATTCTGATGCAATTTCTGTGTTTCATCGTCAATAAGAAGGTCCAAGGGATACAGTCAACCTGAAGTGATGCATCGGAATCTATAAATAGTGCCACAGGAATGGTTCAAAACATAGACAGTAGGAAGAGTCAGTCTTCCTGTACTTAAGTCGGCATTGTGCCTTTTCTATTTAATTCCGATGCAATTTCTGTGTTTCATCGTCAATAAGAAGGTCAGAGGGATACAGTAAACCTGAAGTGAAGCATCGGAATCTGTAAATAGTGTCACAGGAATGGTTCAAAACATACACAGTAAGAAGAGTCAGTCCTCTTGTACTTAAGTCGGCATTGGGCCTCTTCTATTTAATTCCGATGCAATTTCTGTGTTTCATCGTTAATAAGAAGGTCAGAGGGATACAGTAAACCTGAAGTGAAGCATCGGAATCTGTAAATAGTGTCACAGAAATGGTTTAAAACATAGACAGTAGGAAGAGTCAGTCTTCTTGTACTTAAGTCGGCATTGTGCCTTTTCTATTTAATTCCGATGCAATATCTGTGTTTCATCGTCAATAAGAAGGTCAGAGGGATACAGTAAACCTGAAGTGAAGCATCGGAATCTGTAAATAGTGTCACAGGAATGGTTCAAAACATAGACAGTAAGAAGAGTCATTCTTCTTGAACTTAAGTCGGCATTGTGCCTTTTCTATTTAGTTCCGATGCAATTTCTGTGTTTCATCATCGATAAGAAGGTCAGAGGGATACAGTAAACCTGAAGTGAAGCATCGGAATCTATAACTAGTGTCACATGAATGGTTCATAACATAGTCAGTAAGAAGAGTCAGTCTTCTTGTACTTAAGTCGGCATTGTGCCTTTTCTATTTAATTCCGATGCAATATCTGTGTTTCATCGACAATACGAAGGTCAGAGGGATACAGTTAACCTGAAGTGAAGCATCGGAATCTATAACTAGTGTCACAGGAATGGTTCCAAACATAGTAAGAGGAGTCAGACTTCTTGTACTTAAGTCGGCATTGTGTCTTTTCTATTTAATTCCGATTCAATTTCTGTGTTTCATCTTCAATAAGAGGGTCCAAATGATACAGTAAACCTGACGTGAATCATCGTAATCTATAACTAGTGTCACAGGAATGGTTCAAAACATAGTCATTAAGAAGAGTCAGTCTTCTTGTACTTAAGTCGGCTTTGTGCCTTTTCTATTTAATCCGATGCAATTTCTGTGTTTCATCGTCAATAAGAACGTCCAGGCGATACAGTAAACCTGAAGTGAATCATCGGAATCTATAACTAGTGTAACAGGAATGGTTCAAATATAGTCAGTACGAAGAGTCAATCTTCTTGTACTTAAGTCGGCATTGTGCTTTTTGTATTTAATTCCGATGCAATTTCTGTCTTTCATCGTCAATATGAAGGTCTAAGGGATACAGGAAACCTGAAGTGAAGCAACGGAATCTATAACTAGTGTCACAGGAATGGTTCAAATCATAGACAAAAAGAAGAGTCAGTCTTCTTGTACTTAAGTCGGCATTGTGCCTTTTGTATTTAATTCCGACGCAATTTCTGTGTTTCATCGTCAATAAGAAGGTCAGAGGGTTTCAGTAAACCTGAAGTGGAGCATCGGAATCTATCACTAATGTCACAGGATTGGTTCAAAGCAATCAGTAAGCAGAGTCAGTCTTCTTGTACATAAGTCGGCATTGTGCTTTTTGTATTTAATTCAGATGCCATTTCTGTGTTTCATCGTCAATAAGAAGGTCCAAGGAATACAGTAAACCTGAACTGAAGCATCGGAATCTATAACTAATGTCACAGGAATCGTTCAAAACATAGACAGTAGGAAGAGTCAGACTTCTTGTACTTAAGTCGACATTGTGCCTTTAGTATTTAATTCCGATGCAATTTCTGTGTTTCATCGTCAAAAGGAAGGTCAGAGGGATACAGTAAACCTGAAGTGAAGCATCGGAATCTGTAACTAGTGTCACAGGAGTGGTTCAAAACATAGACAGTAGGAAGAGTCAGTCTTCTTGTACTAAAGTCGGCATTGTGCCTTTTCTATTTAATTCCGATGCAATTTCTGTGTTTCATCGTCAGTGAGAAGGTCCAAGGGAAACAGTAAACCTGAAGTGAAGCATCGGAATCTATAACTAGTGTCACAGGAATGGTTCAAAACATAGACAGTAAGAAGAGTCAGCCTTCATGTACTTAAGTCGGCATTGTGCTTTTTCTATTTAATTCCGATGCAATATCTGTGTTTCATCGTCAATAAGAAGGTCAGAGGGATGCAGTAAACCTGAAGTGAAGCATCGGAATCTATAACTAGTGTCACAGGAATGGTTCAAACATAGACAGTAAGAAGGGTCAGTCTTCTTGTACTTAAGTCGGCATTGTGCCTTTTGTATTTAAATCCGAGGCAATTTCTGTGTTTCATCGTCATTGAGAAGGTCCAAGGGATACAGTAAACCTGAAGTGAAGCATCGGAATCTATAACTAGTGTCACAGGAATGGTTCCAAACATAGACAAAAAGAAGAGTCAGTCTTCTTGTACTTAGGTCCGCATAGTGCCTTTTGTATTTAATTCCGATGCAATTTCTGTGTTTCATCGCCTATAAGAAGGTCAGAGGGATACAGTAAACCTCAACTGAAGCATCGGAATCTATAACTAGTGTCACAGGAATGGTTCAAAACATAGTCAGTAAGAAGAGTCAGTCATCTTGTACTTAAGTCGGCATTGTGCCTTTTGTGTTTAACTCCGAAGCACTATCTGTGTTTCATTGTCAATAAGAAGATCCAAGGGATACAGTAAACCTGAAATGAAGCATCGGAATCTATAACAAGTGCCACAGGAATGGTTCAAAACATAGACAGTAGGAAGAGTCAGTCTTATTGTACTTAAGTCGGCATTGTGCCTTTTCTATTTAATTCCGATGCAATTTCTGTGTTTCATCGTCAATAAGAAGGTCAGAGGGATACAGTAAACCTGAAGTGAAGCATCGGAATCAGTAATTAGTGTCACAGCAATGGTTCAAATCATAGACGGTAAGAAGAGTCAGTCTTCTTGTAGTTAAGTCGGCATTGTGCCTTCTCTATTTAATTCCGATGCAATTTCTGTGTTTCATCATCAATAAGAAGGTCAGAGGGATACAGTAAACCTGAAGTGAAGCATCGGAATCTATAACTAGTGTCACAGGAATGGTTCATAACATAGTAAGTAAGAGGAGTCAGTCTTCTTGTACTTAAGTCGGCATTGTGCATTTTCTATTTAATTCCGATGCAATATCTGTGTTTCATCGACAATAAGAAGATCCAAGGGATACAGTAAACCTGAAATGAAGCATCGGAATCTATAAGAAGTGCCACAGGAATGGTTCAAAACATAGACAGTAGGAAGATTCAGTCTACATGAACTTTAGTCGGCATCGGGCCTTTTTTATTTATTTCCGATGCAATTTCTGTGTTTCATCGTCAAGAAAAAGGTCAGAGGGATACAGTAAACCTGAAGTGAAGCATAAGAATCTATAACTAGTGTCACAGGAATGGTTCAAAACATAGTCAGTAAGGAGAGTCAGTCTTCTTGTACTTAAGTCGGCATTGTGCTTTTTGTATTTAATTCAGATGCAATTTCTGTGTTTCATCGTCAATAAGAAGGTCCAAGGGATACAGTAAACCTGAACTGAAGCATCAGAATCTATAACTAATGCCACAGGAATCGTTCAAAAGATAGACAGTAGGAAGAGTCAGATTTCTTGTACTTAAGTCGGCATTGTGCCTTTAGTATTTAATTCCGATGCAATTTCTGTGTTTCATCGTCAAAAGGAGGGTCAGAGGGATACAGTAAACCTGAAGTGAAGCATCGGAATCTGTAACTAGTGTCACAGGAGTGGTTCAAAGCATAGACAGTAGGATGAGTCAGTCTTCTTGTACTTAAGTCGGCATTGTGACTTTTCTATTTAATTCCGATGCAATTTCTGTGTTTCATCGTCAAAAAGAAGGTCAGAGGGATACAATAAACCTGAAGTGAAACATCGGAATCTGTAACTAGCGTCACAGGAATGGTTCAAAACATAGACAGTAAGAAAAGTCAGCATTCATGTACCTAAGTCGGCATTGTGCTTTTTCTATTTAATTCCGATGCAATATCTGTGTTTCATCGTCAATAAGAGGATCCAAGGGATACAGTAAACCTGAAGTGAAGCATCGGAATCTATAACTAATGTCACAGGAATCGTTCAAATCATAGACAGTAGGAAGAGTCAGTCTTCTTCTACTTAAGTCGGCCTTGTGCCTTTTGTATTTAGTTCCGATGCAATTTCTGTATTTCATCGTCAATAAGAAGGTCCTAGTGATAGAGTAAACCTGAAGAGAAGCATCGCAATCTACAACTAGTGTCACAGGAGTGGTTCAAAGCATACTCAGTAAGAAGAGTCAGTCTTCTTGTACTTAAGTCGGCATTGTGTCTTTTCCATTTAATTCCGATGCAATTTCTGTGTTTCATCTTCAATAAGAGGGTCCAAATGATACAGTAAACCTGACGTGAATCATCGTAATCTATAACTAGCGTCACAGGAATGGTTCAAAACATAGTCATTAAGAAGAGTCAGTCTTCTTGTACTTAAGTCGGCTTTGTGCCTTTTCTATTTAATCCGATGCAATTTCTGTGTTTCATCGTCAATAAGAACGTCCAGGCGATACAGTAAACCTGAAGTGAATCATCGGAATCTATAACTAGTGTAACAGGAATGGTTTAAATATAGTCAGTACGAAGAGTCAATCTTCTTGTACTTAAGTCGGCATTGTGCTTTTTGTATTTAATTCCGATGCAATTTCTGTCTTTCATCGTCAATATGACGGTCCAAGGGATACAGGAAACCTGAAGTGAAGCAACGGAATCTATAACTAGTGTCACTGGAATGGTTCAAATCATAGACAAAAAGAAGAGTCAGTCTTCTTGTACTTAAGTCGGCATTGTGCATTTTCTATTTAATTCCGATGCAATATCTGTGTTTCATCGACAATACGAAGGTCAGAGAGATACAGTTAACCTGAAGTGAAGCATCGGAATCTATAACTAGTGTCACAGGAATGGTTCCAAACATAGTAAGAGGAGTCAGACTTCTTGTACTTAGGTCGGCATTGTGTCTTTTCTATTTAATTCCGATGCAATTTCTGTGTTTCATCTTCAATAAGAGGGTCCAAATGATACAGTAAACCTGACGTGAATCATCGTAATCTATAACTAGTGTCACAGGAATGGTTCAAAACATAGTCGTTAAGAAGAGTCAGTCTTCTTGTACTTAAGTCGGCTTTGTGCCTTTTCTATTTAATCCGATGCAATTTCTGTGTTTCAACGTCAATCAGAACGTCCAGGCGATACAGTAAACCTGAAGTGATTCATCGGAATCTATAACTAGTGTAACAGGAATGGTTCAAATATAGTCAGTACGAAGAGTCAATCTTCTTGTACTTAAGTCGGCATTGTGCTTTTTGTATTTAATTCCGATGCAATTTCTGTCTTTCATCGTCAATATGAAGGTCTAAGGGAT
The DNA here is from genome assembly GCF_021461385.2 of Schistocerca piceifrons. Lineage (NCBI taxonomy): Eukaryota > Metazoa > Arthropoda > Insecta > Orthoptera > Acrididae > Schistocerca > Schistocerca piceifrons. The sequence goes on from NW_025727866.1 coordinate 103,795, forward strand.
ACAGGAAACCTGAAGTGAAGCAACGGAATCTATAACTAGTGTCACAGGAATGGTTCAAATCATAGACAAAAAGAAGAGTCAGTCTTCTTGTACTTAAGTCGGCATTGTGCCTTTTGTATTTAATTCCGACGCAATTTTTGTGTTTCATCGTCAATAAGAAGGTCAGAGGGTTTCAGTAAACCTGAAGTGGAGCATCGGAATCTATCACTAATGTCACAGGATTGGTTCAAAGCAGTCAGTAAGCAGAGTCAGTCGTCTTGCACTTAAGTCGGCATTGCGCCTTTTGTATTTAATTCCGATGCAATTTCTGTGTTTCATCGTCAAAAGGAAGGTCAGAGGGATACAGTAAACCTGAAGTGAAGCATCGGAATCTGTAACTAGTGTCACAGGAGTGGTTCAAAACATAGACAGTAGGAAGAGTCAGTCTTCTTGTACTTAGGTCCGCATAGTGCCTTTTGTATTTAATTCCGATGCAATTTCTGTGTTTCATCGCCTATAAGAAGGTCAGAGGGATACAGTAAACCTCAACTGAAGCATCGGAATCTATAACTAGTGTCACAGGAATGGTTCAAAACATAGTCAGTAAGAAGAGTCAGTCATCTTGTACTTAAGTCGGCATTGTGCCTTTTGTATTTAACTCCGAAGCACTATCTGTGTTTCATTGTCAATAAGAAGATCCAAGGGATACAGTAAATCTGAAGTGAAGGATCGGAATCTATAACTAGTGTCACAGGAATTGTTCAAAACATAGACAGTAAGAAGAGTCAGTCTTCTTGTACTTAATTCGGCATTGTGCCTTTTCTATTTAATTCCGATGCAATTTCTGTGTTTCATCGTCAAGAAAAAGGTCAGAGGGATACAGTAAACCTGAAGTGAAGCATAAGAATCTATAACTAGTGTCACAGGAATGGTTCAAATCATAGTCAGTAAGGAGAGTCAGTCTTCTTGTACATAAGTCGGCATTGTGCTTTTTGTATTTAATTCAGATGCAATTTCTGTGTTTCATCGTCAATAAGAAGGTCCAAGGAATACAGTAAACCTGAACTGAAGCATCGGAATCTATAACTAATGTCACAGGAATCGTTCAAAACATAGACAGTAGGAAGAGTCAGACTTCTTGTACTTAAGTCGACATTGTGCCTTTAGTATTTAATTCCGATGCAATTTCTGTGTTTCATCGTCAAAAGGAAGGTCAGAGGGATACAGTAAACCTGAAGTGAAGCATCGGAATCTGTAACTAGTGTCACAGGAGTGGTTCAAAACATAGACAGTAGGAAGAGTCAGTCTTCTTGTACTAAAGTCGGCATTGTGCCTTTTCTATTTAATTCCGATGCAATTTCTGTGTTTCATCGTCAGTCAGAAGGTCCAAGGGAAACAGTAAACCTGAAGTGAAGCATCGGAATCTATAACTAGTGTCACAGGAATGGTTCAAAACATAGACAGTAAGAAGAGTCAGCCTTCATGTACTTAAGTCGGCATTGTGCTTTTTCTATTTAATTCCGATGCAATATCTGTGTTTCATCGTCAATAAGAAGGTCAGAGGGATGCAGTAAACCTGAAGTGAAGCATCGGAATCTATAACTAGTGTCACAGGAATGGTTCAAACATAGACAGTAAGAAGGGTCAGTCTTCTTGTACTTAAGTCGGCATTGTGCCTTTTGTATTTAAATCCGAGGCAATTTCTGTGTTTCATCGCCTATAAGAAGGTCAGAGGGATACAGTAAACCTCAACTGAAGCATCGGAATCTATAACTACTGTCACAGGAATGGTTCAAAACATAGTCAGTAAGAAGAGTCAGTCATCTTGTACTTAAGTCGGCATTGTGCCTTTTGTATTTAACTCCGAAGCACTATCTGTGTTTCATTGTCAATAAGAAGATCCAAGGGATACAGTAAACCTGAAGTGAAGCATCGGAATCTGTAATTAGTGTCACAGCAATGGTTCAAATCATAGACGGTAAGAAGAGTCAGTCTTCTTGTAGTTAAGTCGGCATTGTGCCTTCTCTATTTAATTCCGATGCAATTTCTGTGTTTCATCATCAATAAGAAGGTCAGAGGGATACAGTAAACCTGAAGTGAAGCATCGGAATCTATAACTAGTGTCACAGGAATGGTTCATAACATAGTAAGTAAGAGGAGTCAGTCTTCTTGTACTTAAGTCGGCATTGTGCATTTTCTATTTAATTCCGATGCAATATCTGTGTTTCATCGACAATAAGAAGATCCAAGGGATACAGTAAACCTGAAATGAAGCATCGGAATCTATAAGAAGTGCCACAGGAATGGTTCAAAACATAGACAGTAGGAAGATTCAGTCTACATGAACTTTAGTCGGCATCGGGCCTTTTTTATTTATTTCCGATGCAATTTCTGTGTTTCATCGTCAAGAAAAAGGTCAGAGGGATACAGTAAACCTGAAGTGAAGCATAAGAATCTATAACTAGTGTCACAGGAATGGTTCAAAACATAGTCAGTAAGGAGAGTCAGTCTTCTTGTACTTAAGTCGGCATTGTGCTTTTTGTATTTAATTCAGATGCAATTTCTGTGTTTCATCGTCAATAAGAAGGTCCAAGGGATACAGTAAACCTGAACTGAAGCATCAGAATCTATAACTAATGTCACAGGAATCGTTCAAAAGATAGACATTAGGAAGAGTCAGATTTCTTGTACTTAAGTCGGCATTGTGCCTTTAGTATTTAATTCCGATGCAATTTCTGTGTTTCATCGTCAAAAGGAGGGTCAGAGGGATACAGTAAACCTGAAGTGAAGCATCGGAATCTGTAACTAGTGTCACAGGAGTGGTTCAAAGCATAGACAGTAGGATGAGTCAGTCTTCTTGTACTTAAGTCGGCATTGTGACTTTTCTATTTAATTCCGATGCAATTTCTGTGTTTCATCGTCAAAAAGAAGGTCAGAGGGATACAGTAAACCTGAAGTGAAACATCGGAATCTGTAACTAGCGTCACAGGAATGGTTCAAAACATAGACAGTAAGAAGAGTCAGCATTCATGTACCTAAGTCGGCATTGTGCTTTTTCTATTTAATTCCGATGCAATATCTGTGTTTCATCGTCAATAAGAAGATCCAAGGGATACAGTAAACCTGAAGTGAAGCATCGGAATCTATAACTAATGTCACAGGAATCGTTCAAATCATAGACAGTAGGAAGAGTCAGTCTTCTTCTACTTAAGTCGGCCTTGT
>NW_025727867.1:0-33398 GCF_021461385.2 Schistocerca piceifrons
GAAACAAAAAAAGAAAACAAAAAGTCTATCAATATTAAAATGTAAATGGAAATGGAAATGGAAATGGACCCAGGTATAACCTCCCTGCACAAATAGCAGAGAGTCCGATGATAATAAAAATGTGCCAGAATGTTAACGTCCCTACAAAACAAACCCAACGATAATATTAATGAAAGAATGAACCGTATGTAACATTGCAACAGACATAATGGAACCTGATAAATTGTATAAGGGCAGCAGCGTTGACCTTTGGCCCTGTATTCAGAATAAAAAGAGCCAAAGATCGTTACCCCAATGAAAAAGACACTGAAACACGTATGTAACATAGCAGCGATGGCGAGACATTGTAGCATCTGTGACCAGAGAGTTTGCGCTGGACCGCGCGAGTGTTGCGAGCGGTTCTCAGTCAGTCAGTCAGTCAGTCAGTCAGTCAGTCAGTCGTTGCGAGTCTGTAGCTCTGTCTAGTTGAGGGCTGTACTCTGTCAGTAGTCGTCGCGTGCAGTACGCTAATAGTCGTCATGCAGAGCGGTCGGTCAGTAGTAGCAGCCGAGTGCGGTTGTGTGATGTAGGCGGTCGGCAACACTGGTCAAGATGGTGAAGGAGGTATACTGTTAATTAATATAATCATTAGATAATGAAAAATTATATTTATTGTAATTAATTCTCCAACAAGTTCCCCAAAAATAATTTTTATTTCAAAAGCATTTTTCAAAAATGTAATGTTTTATTGAACTAAAGAGTTCGTTGCACTTCCCATTTCATTCCACTTCTTTGAAGAAAAATTTCACTAAAATCACAAAAAAAGAGAATATTATTATTTGCAATGCAGTTCCTCCAAGCGCTGCGCAACAACAAGAGCAGAAATGTGACATCCATTTATTCTGAGGTAAGACTTTAATTCTGATTGTTTTGCACAGGGCCAAAGACCGATATTTCGGCTCAATTGAAGTTTCTTGTCACTGAACGGACTTTAAATGTTGTGAAGAATTTATATTTGAGTCGGATTGCGAATTTCACATTTTTGTTGCCATTTTCAATACCTCTCATTGTGGGCGAGGTTACAATTAGCGCAATGTCCATTAGCATCCGTAAATAACATTGTCCATTATTTTAAATTTTGCGGGGAGGTTACAACACACAAAAAAAAAAAAAAAAACAAAAAAGTTGCATTTATATCCGCTCCTCAATTGTAGATACCCCTTACACAGCTGTGTGCAATGAATGAGTGCTGGCTGGTAATTAATTGCACTCCTTGGAGGGAAATGCCATAGGAAGTAGTCTTTAAAAAGTGAATGTTTTTCGTTAAAAGACAAAAGTTGCTTTAGAAAAAAGTAATAGTGGGGCTTTTGTTGTTGAACAAAATAAGTACAATGAACATACGTTATCAGATTTGCGCAATGCAGCTTCACACTACCTTTTGATTATAACACAATATACTATACATCGTCCCGAACCGTGACCAGAGTCGCGAGACGAGCAGAGCACGCCGCCGACGCCCGCTCAGTACAACCGTCCACCCGCTACTACTGTCGACCGACTACTACCTCTCCCGACTCGCGCTACAATATATATAACAACTGTTCCTGGCGACCCGGTGCGTGCCACTACTGTCGTCTGGCGCGGTCCAAGCGCCGACTAGCAACGATAAATAACTCTCTGGTCAGACAGAGATGCTGTCATGCCTCGCCATCGCTCTGGTAACGAATACATACGTGTTGCAGCGTGCGTACCACCGGAACACGCAGTGGCGGAGCCAAAGACTGTGTTGTCGAGGTCGAGTGCGAGCGGGAAGAGAGGCAGCGTCGGCACGGAGATGCAAGCGAGCGAGACGCACGGGGGCTGCGGCGTGGCGCGTTTGCGGTCGGCGCCTTTGGTGGCAACGGCCGGGACAAGCAGCGGTGTATGGTGTGGTGCGGGGCGGACAGGGGCGGCGGTGGACGGGGAGGAGGCGGCGCGACGACGGCATGGGGGCGAAAACGGGACGGGGGACGGCGGATGTTGAGAGGCGTCACGCGCGGACAGGACACAGGACACAGACACAGAGACACACAGATTGGAAAGGGAGGGTGCGCGGTAGTAGTTGGGAATGTGCGTACCGTGCGGGATGGGAGTGGGCGAGGAACACGGTCGTGGCCCCTGTTTGTGGGTGCGTGTGATGACGTCGGTGTGTTGTGGGAAGGGAAGGTGCTGTGGCGGCGGCGCGTAATGGGCGTAGGCCGAAAAGAGAAAGGAACGTGGGCAGTGTGTTGGCAAGCGTCGGTTCGACTGCGACGTTGATGGGCAGGGCAAGGTTAATGGTGGTAGGAGTAGGCGTGTGGGCGCAAAAAATCTGCCGCTGCAGGCGGTGCCGTAACCGCCATGGGGCGGGAAGGAGAGAGGGCCAAAGAAAGAAAGAAAGAAGAAAACAAAATAAAAAAAAAAAAAGGAGGGGGGGGGGGGGCGAAAGGAAGGCAGGAAGGACAAGAGGCGAGGCGACGGCTTGCTTTGTGTATCGGTCGGTCTCTGGCTATGCTTCGTTTTCTGCAGCAGGGTCGGTGCGCGGCGTGGCTCGCGGCAGTGGGAACGCCTGGCGGCTGGACGGCCAGCAATGCGGTTGGATGGGCGGCCACAGCACCGCACCTGTGCCCGAGGAGGAGACGCTGGCGGCGGGCCCTGAGGTGAGGCCGGCTCGGCTCGGCTGGGGCTGTGGATGTGTAGGTGTGCGCCGCTGCTGCAACAACGAGTAAAACGCGAGAAGAAGGGATGGCGGTAGAGAGAAAAAAAAAAAAAAGGTCGTGTTGTGTTGATGCGCAGGCAGACGCGTACAGAGAGACGAGCCCGGTCTGCAGCAGGGTGTGGCCGTGCCGAGTGCAGAGCAGCGGCGGCTCGGTTCGGTTCGGTTCGGCCCGGCGGGCCGCGCTGTTGTCGCGGACGTGAGCGCCCCCTGGCGGGTGGCCGGAGGCGGCGCGGCGTGTTGGACGTGTGGCTGGTGGCAGTGCACAATTTGCGAGTGGCTGGCGGTGTGGCGTGGCGGTTGGCGCGTCGGGCGGCGGAGAGGGAGAGAGAGGAGAGGTATGTGTTGCGGGCGCCCTTTGCTGCGCTGCGTCGTTGCGTGTGCCGTACAGGGCGGGCGCTTGTCGACTGTGTGGGCGGTGTGGCGAATTGGCGTGAAACGGCTGCCGAGAGGTGTGTGGTAGCGAGCCGGTCGGTGTCAGTGCGAAGGGGAATGTGCGTGCGTTTGGCGGTTTCGGTGTGCTTTTTGCGGCGTGAGAGTGGGAATTAGTGGGGCCGGCTGTTGTGTTTGTTCCTTGTGTCTTGTGTCGTGTAGGTAGCTTGATGGCAACGTGGAAGGACGCCGGTTTCGTTTCGAGCCTTGCGTGTGGTTGTCGACGTTGACTGGTTGGCGTGTGCCGATGCACGTGCATGTGTGGGTCGCGAGTGCGTTTTTGGCTGGCTGTGTGTGTGTGTGTGTTTTGGGGGGGAAGGGGGAGGCGGTGGTGAAAGTGCAGTCGTTGCCACGGGCGTCGTCGGGTCGGGTGGGGCTGGGGCTGTGCGTCGTGGCGGAAAGGTGGTAGGTTGCGGGAAGCGAGCCCGTCGTTGACGGTGTCGCGTGAGTTGTGAATCGAGTGGGGCGCGGGGCGCGGGGCGCGGGACAGGAGCAGCGTGCCGCTGCGTCGTGGTCGTCAGCAGAGGCTGTGCGTGTGCTTGTCCTTTTTGTGGGCGGTTCGTGCGAGGCGTTTTTGTTTTGTGTTGCCCTAGTTGTTAGTTTATTTTGTTTGTGTTTGTTATTTTGAGACGACGACTGGTTGGTGGCGTGCGCGCGAAGTGGCGGTGTGCGCTTCCCGTGTCGTTTGTGTTGTTTTTTTTTTGTTTTTGTTTTTGTGTGTTTTTTTTTGCACTGGGCCCCGGGGGGTGGGTGGGTGCGTGCGTGTGTGTCGATTGCCGGCTGGCGAAAGGTGCGCCATCGGCGGGGTGGGTCGCCGGCACGAGTAGAGGCGGCGGCGTTGTTGCTGTTGTTGTGTGGTGTTTGTTTTGTTCGGCTGTGTCGGCGAGCTGTGTTGCGGTGCGTGTGAATGGTGGTGCAAAAGTGCTGGCGTTGGGGCTGCGACTGCGACGGCGGCGAGCCGCGGGCGCGCATGATAGTGATGTTGTGAACAGCGGCTGTGTACGGTAGTGGTGTTGTTGTAGCACGACGTGCATCCGGGCCGGCGCGGAAAGCGCAGTTGCGGGCGGTTGCCCTTCGGTGCCAGCCATGTCGCGTGAGCGGCGGGTTGCTGTGGTGTCGACACGTGGTGCTCTGGGTTGTTGTGTGGTGCCCTTTGGCCGGTGGGGGTGGTTCGCGTGCGTCTCGTTCGCGCTCGGTATCTGGTCGTGGTCGTGCTGCTCCCCCGTCTGTCGGCGGTTTTCGACGTCGTCTGTACGTTTTTGTCCGTTTGCGGCGGTGCCTGCCGACGTCGTCCCGTCGCGACCTTTCAACCGAAAGTGTGGCGCCCGAAGGTGAACGAACGTAACCCTGACCTCGGCGCTTTACGCTGAGCCGAGCGAACCGAACCGAACCTAACCTGTGGTGTGGTGAGGTGAGCTCAGCCTGTGAGCCCCAAACGTCTACGTAAGGTAAGCTGTCCGGCGGCTCACGCCTCACGTTTTGAACGCTTTTTTAACCTACGTTTGACGCTTCTTAACCTAGCACTGACCCCTTAACCTAACGTGTAACGTAACCTAACGTAACCTAACCTAACCTAACCTAACCTAACCTAACCTAACCTAACCTCTGACGCCTGACGTGTTTGAATGCTTAACCTAAGTTTGACGCTTAACCTAACCCAAGTCCCCTTAACCTAACCCACGTCCACCTAACCTAACCGAACCTAACCTAGACGTGTAAACGTAATGTGTAACGCGCAACGTGTAAGGTCGGCTGTCGTGTGTGCTGACGGCAGATTGGGTTGGTCTGTAGATTCGGATTGCGGTTTGCCTCGGTCGAGGGGTTGGGTCGGAAGCGGCGAGGGGCGGCGGCGCCTGTTGCGCAGGCGGCGTCCGTTTGCGGCGGGCAATTGTTGAGAAACGGCTGTGAATGTTGGCGGGCGAGAGGAGGAGGACGGCGCGCGATGTGGCCCGACGGCTGCGGGCCGATCGGGAAACGGCGGGAGGGCGACGGAAGGCGATGGGGCGGCGGAGGCGCGTTTGCACGGCCGTCATCGCCGCACGCCTCGGCTTGTGTGGCTGTGGCGCCGGCCGCGCTGGCCGGGCTGCCGCGGCGACGGTGTGGGAGTTTTGCCGAAGGTTTGGCCATTGTGGCGGGTCGTCGGCTGGGGCTGTGGGGGCGGCATTTGGGCGGGGGCGGCGATTCTCGGCGGGCCGACCCAGGCTGTAGCGCGCGGTAGCTGCAGTTTGGCCGTGGTTTGCGGCGCTGCCGTGGCGACTGGTTGGCGACTGTGGTGTGGCTGTGTGTAGCCCCATCCTCGGTGGTTTGAAAGGCGCGGGCGGTTGTGGCGCAGCTTTGGGGCTGCTCCGCACAGGCTGTCGGACGTTGGGCGGTAGCAAGCGCGGGAGGCGCGGCGCGGCGGCGCGCAGAGTGGCGGCCGCTCTCTCGGCCGTCCGCGCCCGCCCGCGACACTGGCTGGGCCCTTGTGATTCTCTGCTCTGCTCTGCCGTGCTGTGCTGTGCTTGCGTGCCTGCCGTCCCGCTCGCTCTCGCTCTCGCTCTCGCTGTGTGTTACGCGCGTCGTCGAAATGGCAGATCAGGCGGCTACGAACGAGACTGCTGCGGCACCCGCCGCCACCGGCACTACGAAGAAGGCCAAGTCTGCGTCGTCTGCGAAGAAGCCGCGCGCCAAGCCTGCGCACCCGCGCACCTCTGAGATGGTGACGGCCGCCATCAAGAGTCTGAAGGAGCGCGGCGGGTCGTCGCTGCAGGCGATCAAGAAGTACATAGCCGCGCACTACAAGCTGGACGCGGAGAAGCTGGCGCCGTTTATCAAGAAGTACCTCAAGTCGGCCGTCGTGGCGGGCGAGCTGGTGCAGACGAAGGGGAAGGGCGCGTCCGGCTCGTTCAAGCTTGCCGGCGCCGGCGGCGGGGGGGCGGCCGAGGGCGGCAAGGCTCGTGCTGGCGGTGCCAAGAAGAAGCGCGCCGCTCCGGCCAGCAAGGAGAAGAAGGGCGCCCGTGCGGCCGGCGCAAAGAAGGCTGGTGGCGTGAAGGCGGCGACCGGTCGGAAGGCGGGCGCCGCCAAGAAGGCGTCTGCGGCGTCGGCCGCTCCCGCGGGTGCGAAGAAGGCGGCTGCGGCCAAGCCGGCCAAGGCCAAGTCGCCGTCGAAGGCGAAGAAGGCCGCCAAGGTTCCGACGAAGAAGCCGAAGGCGCCGCGCCCGAAGAAGGCGACGACGCCGTCTAAGGCGAAGGCTTCGCCCAAGAAGAAGAAGTAGAGTAGAGTAGAGGAGAAAGAGATGGGAAAGGAAGGGTTTGGCGCTTGACCCCGTCGTCCCCACCCCCCGTCGTCGTCTAGTGGCGCGCAAGAGACGCGCGGCCCAAAACGGCCCTTCTCAGGGCCATCAAAGCACGTCGGGGAAGGTTTTGATTGTCGTGTTGCGTTTGGTGTGGGTGTCTGTCTGTATGCCCGTGGGGATGCTGTTTGCGTGCCGTGGTGGTTTGATTGCGGGGGTCGGTGGCGGGTGTGGGCGGCGGTAGCGGTAAGCGGTGTTGTTGTTGTCGTGGTTGATTGTCGCCGTGTTTGTGGCGGCGGCCGACGGTTGGTTTTCTGTCACGTTGTTTTGTTTGAATACGTTGGTTGGCTTGCCTGCGTTCGTTCTTCTCGGATGTGTGTCTTGTCTAGTCGTGTCTGGTCTTTGTTTTGTTTCTTTGTGTGTGTTATGTTTTGCAACGGGGGGCACGTTGAGATGTGGAAGGAGTCGGCGGGGATTTCGGTGGCGTGTAGAGCGAGCGAGCGCGCCTGCCTGGCCGTTGGCCGTCGGAGTGGAGTGCGGGTTTTTTTTGTTTTCGAAACGAAAGCGGCGGCCGGCCAGCCACCCGTGCGGTGTGACGTCGGCCGTTGGGTATTGTGCGCTTTGAGCGCCGGGGAGGGATGATGTGTGATTGTTGCGCGCTGCTAGCAGGCAGGCAGAGTGAGCGGGTGTGTGTGGCGGACGGACGGGAAGTGGTGGTTTTTGTTTTTGGGTTGCGGGGCGAGAGGCAGGCGACCGACAAAGTTTGCTCGCGACGGAGAGATGTTAGTGGCCCTGAAAAGGGCCGTTTTTGTTTGTGCGGTGCGGTGCCGCGGCGCGGTTTAGGCGCGCTCGCCGCGGATGCGGCGCGCGAGCTGGATGTCCTTGGGCATGATGGTGACGCGCTTGGCGTGGATTGCGCACAGGTTGGTGTCTTCGAAGAGGCCGACGAGGTAGGCCTCGCTGGCCTCCTGCAGGGCCATGACTGCGGAGCTCTGGAAGCGCAGGTCGGTCTTGAAGTCCTGGGCGATCTCGCGCACTAGGCGCTGGAATGGCAGCTTGCGGATGAGCAGCTCTGTGCTCTTCTGGTAGCGCCTGATTTCTCGCAGGGCGACGGTGCCCGGCCTGTAGCGGTGGGGCTTCTTGACGCCTCCGGTGGCGGGCGCGCTCTTCCTCGCCGCCTTGGTGGCGAGCTGTTTGCGCGGCGCCTTTCCGCCGGTGGACTTGCGGGCCGTTTGCTTTGTGCGGGCCATGGCGGTAGCGTTGGCGGTAGCGGAGCGGCGTGCGTGGAGGTTAGGTGCGGCGCGGCGTCCGGTGCTGCCTTGACAACGGGCCCGCGCGCCTCCGTGCTGCGCTTATATGCCCTCGGTTGCGCGTGGTGGGGGGAGGGCGGGCCAGAGTCTATATAGGGGGGCGGCGGGCGCGCTGGGCGCAGACCGTAGCCGACTCGCCAGCCGCTGCAGCTGCTGTTTGTGCACGTTTTGCTTTGCCCGAGGAAGGAAGGATGACAGGCCGCGGCAAGGGAGGAAAGGGGCTCGGCAAGGGTGGCGCCAAGCGGCACCGCAAGGTGTTGCGCGACAACATCCAGGGCATCACGAAGCCCGCCATCCGCCGCCTGGCTCGCAGGGGCGGCGTGAAGCGCATCTCTGGTCTGATCTACGAGGAGACCCGCGGGGTGCTGAAGGTGTTCCTGGAGAACGTGATCCGCGACGCGGTGACGTACACTGAGCACGCCAAGCGCAAGACTGTGACGGCCATGGACGTGGTGTACGCCCTGAAGAGGCAGGGGCGCACCCTGTACGGTTTCGGCGGTTAGGCTGCGTCGCAGCGGGCGCTGGCCTTCCCGCGGCCGTGCTTGTGGGTGGGAGAGACTAGAAAACGGCCCTTTTCAGGGCCACCACACTGTTCGGAAGTTGAAAAGTGCGAAAGAGTCTGTGTTGTTGTTGTTGTTGTTGCTGCGTGTGTGTGCGCTGTGTTGTTCGTTTGTTTGTTTGTTTGTTTGTTTGTTTGTTTCTTTCTTTCTTTCCGTTTGAGCGACGTGATGTGGCTGGGAGGGGAGAAGGAAAGGAAACGTGTCATGTGGCTGGCTGTGTGTGGAGCTGCTTCGTTTGTGTTTGTTATTGTGTGTCTTTGTATCGATCGCGACGGAGATGGCGGGCTGTGTGTTGTTGTGCGAGAGAGGCGGTAATTATTTGCTTGCGTGGTTTGGCTCTGTGTGTTTGCGGCGGCGTTGGGGTTTCCGAGGCAAGGCGTGTGGGCATAGGCGGCCGGATCAGCTGTTTCGTTCGTGTCGACGGCCGTTGCGCGCGGGAGTGGAGGGCGGTGTGTCGACACGCCTCCCTTTAACAATGGTCATTATTGCTGCCGTTGTCGTTTGGAAGGCGACTCTGCGACCGTGCAAAATGTGTGTGTGTGTGTGTGTGTGTGTGTGTGTGTGTGTGTGTGCGGGCTGTGTGGACGACAAGATGGCGGACGTGCGCCGGCGGCGGCTGTGCTGTGAAAGTGCAAAGTTGAAACAAAACAAGGTGCGGCGAGGACGACTGAAATTTTGCTTTGGACGTAGGTTTGTGTGGTGGCCCTGAAAAGGGCCGATTGTTGTGGGCCGGGCCGAGCCGAGCCGGCAAAGCGCGTTGCGTGCAGGGGAGCACGCGGCGCTGCGATTGCCTGGCCTCCTTTAGGCCTTCTTCTCGGTCTTCTTTGGCAGCAGGACGGCCTGGATGTTGGGTAGGACACCACCCTGTGCGATGGTGACGCCCGACAGGAGCTTGTTGAGCTCCTCGTCGTTGCGGATGGCAAGCTGCAGGTGGCGCGGGATGATGCGCGTCTTCTTGTTGTCGCGGGCCGCGTTTCCGGCCAGCTCGAGCACCTCAGCCGCGAGGTACTCCATGACGGCGGCGAGGTAGACGGGCGCCCCGGCGCCGACGCGCTCTGCGTAGTTTCCCTTGCGCAGGAGGCGGTGGATTCTGCCGACCGGGAACTGGAGCCCAGCCCTGCTTGAGCGGGACTTTGACTTGCCCTTGACTTTGCCTCCCTTTCCGCGTCCGGACATGGCGATGGGCTAGCGACGGTGCACACGAGAAGGAAACGAAAACGACCGGTGCGAGCGGCAGCGAGTCGAGCAGCGGAGTGCGTGCCGGCGCAGCCGGGGTGGGGGTGCTTTATGGGCTCGGGTGCGGCGGCCGGTTGCGCGCGCGCCCCATTGGTCGGCGGCCGCAACAGGGCGAGCTGGTAAAGGTGCGGCGGCGGCTGGCGGCGGGTGCCACTGTGTGGGGAGACGCTGACTAGAGCGGAGCGCTTGCTACTGGTGTTGCTGCTGCCGCCGTACGTTGGTTCGAGATGCCGCCCAAGACTAGCGGGAAGGCCGCCAAGAAGGCTGGCAAGGCGCAGAAGAACATTTCGAAGGGCGACAAGAAGAAGAAGCGCAAGAGGAAGGAGAGCTATGCCATCTACATCTACAAGGTGCTGAAGCAGGTGCACCCTGACACGGGCATCTCGTCGAAGGCGATGAGCATCATGAACAGCTTCGTGAACGACATTTTCGAGCGCATTGCGGCCGAGGCTTCTCGCCTGGCGCACTACAACAAGCGCTCGACCATCACGTCCCGCGAGATCCAGACCGCTGTGCGGCTGTTGCTGCCTGGCGAGCTGGCCAAGCACGCCGTGAGCGAGGGCACGAAGGCGGTGACCAAGTACACGAGCTCCAAGTAAGGAGGTGGCTCTGGAACGGAAGGAAGGATGGAGAGAGAATGCTCCTCCGTTGCGAGAGCGGCAAAACGGCCCTTTTCAGGGCCACCAACTTGCCTTTTGCGGGAAGGGCGGAATTGTTGTTGTTGTTTGTGTGGACGGCTGTGATGTATGTGTGCATTTTGATTGTGGGTGGGGGGGCGCGTCAAAGCGTGTTGCGCGGGGTACGGCCACGAGGTTGGTCGCCGTGGCGTGGAATGGTGGCACGCCTCGTTGGCGTGGTTTTTGACCCATTTGGTGTTGTTGGTGTGTGTGTTACCTGTCTGCGAGGGGGGACAGTGCGATCGCCGACTTTTGTGTCACCGTAACGACGGCCGTTTGCGGGTTTGTTTTTTGCACATCATACATGGCGAGGGTGAAATGTGAAATGTTGTTTTTTTTTGTGGTTTTTGTTTGCCGCCCACTATTCCCTTTGCTGTACGCCGAGTTTGACAATGGTGCGACGTAACTGCAGCGTGGAGGTGTGTGAGTGACGTTGAAATGAACGTGCCATGAAGACGCATTGTTGTTGCATTGTACTGTACGTGTACGGCGACACGCACGATGATGTACCATTCGACTCTGATTTTTGATAGCCGTGTCTGACTGATTGCGTACGACGCACGCACACCGATGTCGTCATTCAAGATGCACGCGTGTCCAGTGCAGTACAGTAAGCGCGACGCTAGACGACGGCGGCGGCGGCGGCGGCCGTTTTTGGCGAATGTCTGTACACGTGTTTGTCTGTGTCCATCCGGTATGTATTTGTTTGTTTGAAAGTGTTTTGTGTGTCGGTGACGTGGTCCGATCCGTCGCCCCCCTGAGTAACTGTCGATCGGCGCGATAGACCGGCGTCACGCAACTGAACCGAAGTCGTGGGCACACCCGTCATACTGTTGTACACCGTCGCGCTGAGAACGGTAACGACAGGTTGACTTTGATCGGTCGAATGTCTGGGCAGAACGTGAGGAAGGAGGCAAGAGTGCAGGAGGAAAGGACAGAGGGGGGGGGGGCAAAAGAGAGAGGAAGGGAAAAAGGGGAGAAACGCATTCGTAGAGCAACGGAACGTTCCCGTGTCGGAGGCGTATTGGAGCCGCACTGAAATGCGTTTAACGGCGGCGCGGCTGCAAGTGTCTGCCGTGGTGAACGTTACCTTTGACGGCTGCATTGGCCTTTGCTTTTTGCTTTTGCTTTCGCTTTCGCTTTCCCGGTTGTACGTAACGTTTGTTGGTATGGTTGGTTCTGAGGAAGAGTGTGTGACAGTGCCGTGCCGTCCATGTTCGTGTGCCCTCCCATTGTGTGTATGCTATTGTCTGTGTACTTGAATGATGTATGTAGGTGTTAGTGGACGTGTTTTACCAGTGGGGGGAAATGTGGATCGTCGATAGTTGGCGTCACTCTGTCACGGTCGAGATGACGCACCCTCCGTACAGAAAGGTGTCGGGAAAGTGTGTGTGTGTGTGTGTGTGTGTGTGTGTGTGTGTGTGTGTGTGTGTGTGCGTGCGTGCGTCCGTGAATTGGCAGTGTTTGGAGGTGGGCGTGCCCTGCATGTGGCCCGGAAGGCTGTTCGTTTGGCGGTAGTGTTGTGTGGACAGGGGAGGGGCATGCGTAACGCTGCTGGCATGGCATTTCGGGAGATGGGAGGGGGCAAACGAGGAAACGAGGAGCGGCGGCCAAAGACGGGACGGGGAGGGGCGCGGTGTGGGTGGCTTGCGCCTGTGCTCGGCGTTGTGGTTTGTGCAAAAGAGGAGGAGAAAAACAATGAGTTGCCAGGGAGGGGAGCGGTGTTGTGTTGTGGTTGTCGTGGTGTAGCCGCAGACGCGGCTGTCAGTGAACGTGGCGAGACGGACGGATGCGCGGAGGGGCGGGGGCGGCGCATTTCGCCGGTGCCGTGCCGTGCCGTGCCATGCCATGCCTGAAAGCCGCGTGGTCGCT
The DNA here is from genome assembly GCF_021461385.2 of Schistocerca piceifrons. NCBI lineage: Eukaryota > Metazoa > Arthropoda > Insecta > Orthoptera > Acrididae > Schistocerca > Schistocerca piceifrons. Next base: position 12,072 of record NW_025727867.1, read on the forward strand.
GTGTTGTTGGTGGCGTGGGGGCGAGGAGAGTACCGTACGGGTGTGCTTGTGCGCCGGAAATGGCACACTGCGCCTGCCCGTCTTGGAGGCTGATGGCTGTGGTGTGGAAATGGGGCGCGGTGATGTTGAAGCAGTTGAAGAACAGAAAAGAAACCAAGAAGAAAACGGAAGGCGTGATGCGGCGGTGGTGTGTGAGAGCGGGAAAAACAAAACAAAACAAAAAAAAAGAAAGAAAAAAAAACAACAAGAAAAAAGAAGGAAAAACAACAAGAAACAAAAAAAGAAAACAAAAAGTCTATCAATATTAAAATGTAAATGGAAATGGAAATGGAAATGGACCCAGGTATAACCTCCCTGCACAAATAGCAGAGAGTCCGATGATAATAAAAATGTGCCAGAATGTTAACGTCCCTACAAAACAAACCCAACGATAATATTAATGAAAGAATGAACCGTATGTAACATTGCAACAGACATAATGGAACCTGATAAATTGTATAAGGGCAGCAGCGTTGACCTTTGGCCCTGTATTCAGAATAAAAAGAGCCAAAGATCGTTACCCCAATGAAAAAGACACTGAAACACGTATGTAACATAGCAGCGATGGCGAGACATTGTAGCATCTGTGACCAGAGAGTTTGCGCTGGACCGCGCGAGTGTTGCGAGCGGTTCTCAGTCAGTCAGTCAGTCAGTCAGTCAGTCAGTCAGTCGTTGCGAGTCTGTAGCTCTGTCTAGTTGAGGGCTGTACTCTGTCAGTAGTCGTCGCGTGCAGTACGCTAATAGTCGTCATGCAGAGCGGTCGGTCAGTAGTAGCAGCCGAGTGCGGTTGTGTGATGTAGGCGGTCGGCAACACTGGTCAAGATGGTGAAGGAGGTATACTGTTAATTAATATAATCATTAGATAATGAAAAATTATATTTATTGTAATTAATTCTCCAACAAGTTCCCCAAAAATAATTTTTATTTCAAAAGCATTTTTCAAAAATGTAATGTTTTATTGAACTAAAGAGTTCGTTGCACTTCCCATTTCATTCCACTTCTTTGAAGAAAAATTTCACTAAAATCACAAAAAAAGAGAATATTATTATTTGCAATGCAGTTCCTCCAAGCGCTGCGCAACAACAAGAGCAGAAATGTGACATCCATTTATTCTGAGGTAAGACTTTAATTCTGATTGTTTTGCACAGGGCCAAAGACCGATATTTCGGCTCAATTGAAGTTTCTTGTCACTGAACGGACTTTAAATGTTGTGAAGAATTTATATTTGAGTCGGATTGCGAATTTCACATTTTTGTTGCCATTTTCAATACCTCTCATTGTGGGCGAGGTTACAATTAGCGCAATGTCCATTAGCATCCGTAAATAACATTGTCCATTATTTTAAATTTTGCGGGGAGGTTACAACACACAAAAAAAAAAAAAAAAACAAAAAAGTTGCATTTATATCCGCTCCTCAATTGTAGATACCCCTTACACAGCTGTGTGCAATGAATGAGTGCTGGCTGGTAATTAATTGCACTCCTTGGAGGGAAATGCCATAGGAAGTAGTCTTTAAAAAGTGAATGTTTTTCGTTAAAAGACAAAAGTTGCTTTAGAAAAAAGTAATAGTGGGGCTTTTGTTGTTGAACAAAATAAGTACAATGAACATACGTTATCAGATTTGCGCAATGCAGCTTCACACTACCTTTTGATTATAACACAATATACTATACATCGTCCCGAACCGTGACCAGAGTCGCGAGACGAGCAGAGCACGCCGCCGACGCCCGCTCAGTACAACCGTCCACCCGCTACTACTGTCGACCGACTACTACCTCTCCCGACTCGCGCTACAATATATATAACAACTGTTCCTGGCGACCCGGTGCGTGCCACTACTGTCGTCTGGCGCGGTCCAAGCGCCGACTAGCAACGATAAATAACTCTCTGGTCAGACAGAGATGCTGTCATGCCTCGCCATCGCTCTGGTAACGAATACATACGTGTTGCAGCGTGCGTACCACCGGAACACGCAGTGGCGGAGCCAAAGACTGTGTTGTCGAGGTCGAGTGCGAGCGGGAAGAGAGGCAGCGTCGGCACGGAGATGCAAGCGAGCGAGACGCACGGGGGCTGCGGCGTGGCGCGTTTGCGGTCGGCGCCTTTGGTGGCAACGGCCGGGACAAGCAGCGGTGTATGGTGTGGTGCGGGGCGGACAGGGGCGGCGGTGGACGGGGAGGAGGCGGCGCGACGACGGCATGGGGGCGAAAACGGGACGGGGGACGGCGGATGTTGAGAGGCGTCACGCGCGGACAGGACACAGGACACAGACACAGAGACACACAGATTGGAAAGGGAGGGTGCGCGGTAGTAGTTGGGAATGTGCGTACCGTGCGGGATGGGAGTGGGCGAGGAACACGGTCGTGGCCCCTGTTTGTGGTGTGCGTGTGATGACGTCGGTGTGTTGTGGGAAGGGAAGGTGCTGTGGCGGCGGCGCGTAATGGGCGTAGGCCGAAAAGAGAAAGGAACGTGGGCAGTGTGTTGGCAAGCGTCGGTTCGACTGCGACGTTGATGGGCAGGGCAAGGTTAATGGTGGTAGGAGTAGGCGTGTGGGCGCAAAAAATCTGCCGCTGCAGGCGGTGCCGTAACCGCCATGGGGCGGGAAGGAGAGAGGGCCAAAGAAAGAAAGAAAGAAGAAAACAAAATAAAAAAAAAAAAGGAGGGGGGGGGGGGGCGAAAGGAAGGCAGGAAGGACAAGAGGCGAGGCGACGGCTTGCTTTGTGTATCGGTCGGTCTCTGGCTATGCTTCGTTTTCTGCAGCAGGGTCGGTGCGCGGCGTGGCTCGCGGCAGTGGGAACGCCTGGCGGCTGGACGGCCAGCAATGCGGTTGGATGGGCGGCCACAGCACCGCACCTGTGCCCGAGGAGGAGACGCTGGCGGCGGGCCCTGAGGTGAGGCCGGCTCGGCTCGGCTGGGGCTGTGGATGTGTAGGTGTGCGCCGCTGCTGCAACAACGAGTAAAACGCGAGAAGAAGGGATGGCGGTAGAGAGAAAAAAAAAAAAAAGGTCGTGTTGTGTTGATGCGCAGGCAGACGCGTACAGAGAGACGAGCCCGGTCTGCAGCAGGGTGTGGCCGTGCCGAGTGCAGAGCAGCGGCGGCTCGGTTCGGTTCGGTTCGGCCCGGCGGGCCGCGCTGTTGTCGCGGACGTGAGCGCCCCCTGGCGGGTGGCCGGAGGCGGCGCGGCGTGTTGGACGTGTGGCTGGTGGCAGTGCACAATTTGCGAGTGGCTGGCGGTGTGGCGTGGCGGTTGGCGCGTCGGGCGGCGGAGAGGGAGAGAGAGGAGAGGTATGTGTTGCGGGCGCCCTTTGCTGCGCTGCGTCGTTGCGTGTGCCGTACAGGGCGGGCGCTTGTCGACTGTGTGGGCGGTGTGGCGAATTGGCGTGAAACGGCTGCCGAGAGGTGTGTGGTAGCGAGCCGGTCGGTGTCAGTGCGAAGGGGAATGTGCGTGCGTTTGGCGGTTTCGGTGTGCTTTTTGCGGCGTGAGAGTGGGAATTAGTGGGGCCGGCTGTTGTGTTTGTTCCTTGTGTCTTGTGTCGTGTAGGTAGCTTGATGGCAACGTGGAAGGACGCCGGTTTCGTTTCGAGCCTTGCGTGTGGTTGTCGACGTTGACTGGTTGGCGTGTGCCGATGCACGTGCATGTGTGGGTCGCGAGTGCGTTTTTGGCTGGCTGTGTGTGTGTGTGTGTTTTGGGGGGGAAGGGGGAGGCGGTGGTGAAAGTGCAGTCGTTGCCACGGGCGTCGTCGGGTCGGGTGGGGCTGGGGCTGTGCGTCGTGGCGGAAAGGTGGTAGGTTGCGGGAAGCGAGCCCGTCGTTGACGGTGTCGCGTGAGTTGTGAATCGAGTGGGGCGCGGGGCGCGGGGCGCGGGACAGGAGCAGCGTGCCGCTGCGTCGTGGTCGTCAGCAGAGGCTGTGCGTGTGCTTGTCCTTTTTGTGGGCGGTTCGTGCGAGGCGTTTTTGTTTTGTGTTGCCCTAGTTGTTAGTTTATTTTGTTTGTGTTTGTTATTTTGAGACGACGACTGGTTGGTGGCGTGCGCGCGAAGTGGCGGTGTGCGCTTCCCGTGTCGTTTGTGTTGTTTTTTTTTTGTTTTTGTTTTTGTGTGTTTTTTTTTTGCACTGGGCCCCGGGGGGTGGGTGGGTGCGTGCGTGTGTGTCGATTGCCGGCTGGCGAAAGGTGCGCCATCGGCGGGGTGGGTCGCCGGCACGAGTAGAGGCGGCGGCGTTGTTGCTGTTGTTGTGTGGTGTTTGTTTTGTTCGGCTGTGTCGGCGAGCTGTGTTGCGGTGCGTGTGAATGGTGGTGCAAAAGTGCTGGCGTTGGGGCTGCGACTGCGACGGCGGCGAGCCGCGGGCGCGCATGATAGTGATGTTGTGAACAGCGGCTGTGTACGGTAGTGGTGTTGTTGTAGCACGACGTGCATCCGGGCCGGCGCGGAAAGCGCAGTTGCGGGCGGTTGCCCTTCGGTGCCAGCCATGTCGCGTGAGCGGCGGGTTGCTGTGGTGTCGACACGTGGTGCTCTGGGTTGTTGTGTGGTGCCCTTTGGCCGGTGGGGGTGGTTCGCGTGCGTCTCGTTCGCGCTCGGTATCTGGTCGTGGTCGTGCTGCTCCCCCGTCTGTCGGCGGTTTTCGACGTCGTCTGTACGTTTTTGTCCGTTTGCGGCGGTGCCTGCCGACGTCGTCCCGTCGCGACCTTTCAACCGAAAGTGTGGCGCCCGAAGGTGAACGAACGTAACCCTGACCTCGGCGCTTTACGCTGAGCCGAGCGAACCGAACCGAACCTAACCTGTGGTGTGGTGAGGTGAGCTCAGCCTGTGAGCCCCAAACGTCTACGTAAGGTAAGCTGTCCGGCGGCTCACGCCTCACGTTTTGAACGCTTTTTTAACCTACGTTTGACGCTTCTTAACCTAGCACTGACCCCTTAACCTAACGTGTAACGTAACCTAACGTAACCTAACCTAACCTAACCTAACCTAACCTAACCTAACCTAACCTCTGACGCCTGACGTGTTTGAATGCTTAACCTAAGTTTGACGCTTAACCTAACCCAAGTCCCCTTAACCTAACCCACGTCCACCTAACCTAACCGAACCTAACCTAGACGTGTAAACGTAATGTGTAACGCGCAACGTGTAAGGTCGGCTGTCGTGTGTGCTGACGGCAGATTGGGTTGGTCTGTAGATTCGGATTGCGGTTTGCCTCGGTCGAGGGGTTGGGTCGGAAGCGGCGAGGGGCGGCGGCGCCTGTTGCGCAGGCGGCGTCCGTTTGCGGCGGGCAATTGTTGAGAAACGGCTGTGAATGTTGGCGGGCGAGAGGAGGAGGACGGCGCGCGATGTGGCCCGACGGCTGCGGGCCGATCGGGAAACGGCGGGAGGGCGACGGAAGGCGATGGGGCGGCGGAGGCGCGTTTGCACGGCCGTCATCGCCGCACGCCTCGGCTTGTGTGGCTGTGGCGCCGGCCGCGCTGGCCGGGCTGCCGCGGCGACGGTGTGGGAGTTTTGCCGAAGGTTTGGCCATTGTGGCGGGTCGTCGGCTGGGGCTGTGGGGGCGGCATTTGGGCGGGGGCGGCGATTCTCGGCGGGCCGACCCAGGCTGTAGCGCGCGGTAGCTGCAGTTTGGCCGTGGTTTGCGGCGCTGCCGTGGCGACTGGTTGGCGACTGTGGTGTGGCTGTGTGTAGCCCCATCCTCGGTGGTTTGAAAGGCGCGGGCGGTTGTGGCGCAGCTTTGGGGCTGCTCCGCACAGGCTGTCGGACGTTGGGCGGTAGCAAGCGCGGGAGGCGCGGCGCGGCGGCGCGCAGAGTGGCGGCCGCTCTCTCGGCCGTCCGCGCCCGCCCGCGACACTGGCTGGGCCCTTGTGATTCTCTGCTCTGCTCTGCCGTGCTGTGCTGTGCTTGCGTGCCTGCCGTCCCGCTCGCTCTCGCTCTCGCTCTCGCTGTGTGTTACGCGCGTCGTCGAAATGGCAGATCAGGCGGCTACGAACGAGACTGCTGCGGCACCCGCCGCCACCGGCACTACGAAGAAGGCCAAGTCTGCGTCGTCTGCGAAGAAGCCGCGCGCCAAGCCTGCGCACCCGCGCACCTCTGAGATGGTGACGGCCGCCATCAAGAGTCTGAAGGAGCGCGGCGGGTCGTCGCTGCAGGCGATCAAGAAGTACATAGCCGCGCACTACAAGCTGGACGCGGAGAAGCTGGCGCCGTTTATCAAGAAGTACCTCAAGTCGGCCGTCGTGGCGGGCGAGCTGGTGCAGACGAAGGGGAAGGGCGCGTCCGGCTCGTTCAAGCTTGCCGGCGCCGGCGGCGGGGGGGCGGCCGAGGGCGGCAAGGCTCGTGCTGGCGGTGCCAAGAAGAAGCGCGCCGCTCCGGCCAGCAAGGAGAAGAAGGGCGCCCGTGCGGCCGGCGCAAAGAAGGCTGGTGGCGTGAAGGCGGCGACCGGTCGGAAGGCGGGCGCCGCCAAGAAGGCGTCTGCGGCGTCGGCCGCTCCCGCGGGTGCGAAGAAGGCGGCTGCGGCCAAGCCGGCCAAGGCCAAGTCGCCGTCGAAGGCGAAGAAGGCCGCCAAGGTTCCGACGAAGAAGCCGAAGGCGCCGCGCCCGAAGAAGGCGACGACGCCGTCTAAGGCGAAGGCTTCGCCCAAGAAGAAGAAGTAGAGTAGAGTAGAGGAGAAAGAGATGGGAAAGGAAGGGTTTGGCGCTTGACCCCGTCGTCCCCACCCCCCGTCGTCGTCTAGTGGCGCGCAAGAGACGCGCGGCCCAAAACGGCCCTTCTCAGGGCCATCAAAGCACGTCGGGGAAGGTTTTGATTGTCGTGTTGCGTTTGGTGTGGGTGTCTGTCTGTATGCCCGTGGGGATGCTGTTTGCGTGCCGTGGTGGTTTGATTGCGGGGGTCGGTGGCGGGTGTGGGCGGCGGTAGCGGTAAGCGGTGTTGTTGTTGTCGTGGTTGATTGTCGCCGTGTTTGTGGCGGCGGCCGACGGTTGGTTTTCTGTCACGTTGTTTTGTTTGAATACGTTGGTTGGCTTGCCTGCGTTCGTTCTTCTCGGATGTGTGTCTTGTCTAGTCGTGTCTGGTCTTTGTTTTGTTTCTTTGTGTGTGTTATGTTTTGCAACGGGGGGCACGTTGAGATGTGGAAGGAGTCGGCGGGGATTTCGGTGGCGTGTAGAGCGAGCGAGCGCGCCTGCCTGGCCGTTGGCCGTCGGAGTGGAGTGCGGGTTTTTTTTGTTTTCGAAACGAAAGCGGCGGCCGGCCAGCCACCCGTGCGGTGTGACGTCGGCCGTTGGGTATTGTGCGCTTTGAGCGCCGGGGAGGGATGATGTGTGATTGTTGCGCGCTGCTAGCAGGCAGGCAGAGTGAGCGGGTGTGTGTGGCGGACGGACGGGAAGTGGTGGTTTTTGTTTTTGGGTTGCGGGGCGAGAGGCAGGCGACCGACAAAGTTTGCTCGCGACGGAGAGATGTTAGTGGCCCTGAAAAGGGCCGTTTTTGTTTGTGCGGTGCGGTGCCGCGGCGCGGTTTAGGCGCGCTCGCCGCGGATGCGGCGCGCGAGCTGGATGTCCTTGGGCATGATGGTGACGCGCTTGGCGTGGATTGCGCACAGGTTGGTGTCTTCGAAGAGGCCGACGAGGTAGGCCTCGCTGGCCTCCTGCAGGGCCATGACTGCGGAGCTCTGGAAGCGCAGGTCGGTCTTGAAGTCCTGGGCGATCTCGCGCACTAGGCGCTGGAATGGCAGCTTGCGGATGAGCAGCTCTGTGCTCTTCTGGTAGCGCCTGATTTCTCGCAGGGCGACGGTGCCCGGCCTGTAGCGGTGGGGCTTCTTGACGCCTCCGGTGGCGGGCGCGCTCTTCCTCGCCGCCTTGGTGGCGAGCTGTTTGCGCGGCGCCTTTCCGCCGGTGGACTTGCGGGCCGTTTGCTTTGTGCGGGCCATGGCGGTAGCGTTGGCGGTAGCGGAGCGGCGTGCGTGGAGGTTAGGTGCGGCGCGGCGTCCGGTGCTGCCTTGACAACGGGCCCGCGCGCCTCCGTGCTGCGCTTATATGCCCTCGGTTGCGCGTGGTGGGGGGAGGGCGGGCCAGAGTCTATATAGGGGGGCGGCGGGCGCGCTGGGCGCAGACCGTAGCCGACTCGCCAGCCGCTGCAGCTGCTGTTTGTGCACGTTTTGCTTTGCCCGAGGAAGGAAGGATGACAGGCCGCGGCAAGGGAGGAAAGGGGCTCGGCAAGGGTGGCGCCAAGCGGCACCGCAAGGTGTTGCGCGACAACATCCAGGGCATCACGAAGCCCGCCATCCGCCGCCTGGCTCGCAGGGGCGGCGTGAAGCGCATCTCTGGTCTGATCTACGAGGAGACCCGCGGGGTGCTGAAGGTGTTCCTGGAGAACGTGATCCGCGACGCGGTGACGTACACTGAGCACGCCAAGCGCAAGACTGTGACGGCCATGGACGTGGTGTACGCCCTGAAGAGGCAGGGGCGCACCCTGTACGGTTTCGGCGGTTAGGCTGCGTCGCAGCGGGCGCTGGCCTTCCCGCGGCCGTGCTTGTGGGTGGGAGAGACTAGAAAACGGCCCTTTTCAGGGCCACCACACTGTTCGGAAGTTGAAAAGTGCGAAAGAGTCTGTGTTGTTGTTGTTGTTGTTGCTGCGTGTGTGTGCGCTGTGTTGTTCGTTTGTTTGTTTGTTTGTTTGTTTGTTTCTTTCTTTCTTTCTTTCCGTTTGAGCGACGTGATGTGGCTGGGAGGGGAGAAGGAAAGGAAACGTGTCATGTGGCTGGCTGTGTGTGGAGCTGCTTCGTTTGTGTTTGTTATTGTGTGTCTTTGTATCGATCGCGACGGAGATGGCGGGCTGTGTGTTGTTGTGCGAGAGAGGCGGTAATTATTTGCTTGCGTGGTTTGGCTCTGTGTGTTTGCGGCGGCGTTGGGGTTTCCGAGGCAAGGCGTGTGGGCATAGGCGGCCGGATCAGCTGTTTCGTTCGTGTCGACGGCCGTTGCGCGCGGGAGTGGAGGGCGGTGTGTCGACACGCCTCCCTTTAACAATGGTCATTATTGCTGCCGTTGTCGTTTGGAAGGCGACTCTGCGACCGTGCAAAATGTGTGTGTGTGTGTGTGTGTGTGTGTGTGTGTGTGTGTGTGCGGGCTGTGTGGACGACAAGATGGCGGACGTGCGCCGGCGGCGGCTGTGCTGTGAAAGTGCAAAGTTGAAACAAAACAAGGTGCGGCGAGGACGACTGAAATTTTGCTTTGGACGTAGGTTTGTGTGGTGGCCCTGAAAAGGGCCGATTGTTGTGGGCCGGGCCGAGCCGAGCCGGCAAAGCGCGTTGCGTGCAGGGGAGCACGCGGCGCTGCGATTGCCTGGCCTCCTTTAGGCCTTCTTCTCGGTCTTCTTTGGCAGCAGGACGGCCTGGATGTTGGGTAGGACACCACCCTGTGCGATGGTGACGCCCGACAGGAGCTTGTTGAGCTCCTCGTCGTTGCGGATGGCAAGCTGCAGGTGGCGCGGGATGATGCGCGTCTTCTTGTTGTCGCGGGCCGCGTTTCCGGCCAGCTCGAGCACCTCAGCCGCGAGGTACTCCATGACGGCGGCGAGGTAGACGGGCGCCCCGGCGCCGACGCGCTCTGCGTAGTTTCCCTTGCGCAGGAGGCGGTGGATTCTGCCGACCGGGAACTGGAGCCCAGCCCTGCTTGAGCGGGACTTTGACTTGCCCTTGACTTTGCCTCCCTTTCCGCGTCCGGACATGGCGATGGGCTAGCGACGGTGCACACGAGAAGGAAACGAAAACGACCGGTGCGAGCGGCAGCGAGTCGAGCAGCGGAGTGCGTGCCGGCGCAGCCGGGGTGGGGGTGCTTTATGGGCTCGGGTGCGGCGGCCGGTTGCGCGCGCGCCCCATTGGTCGGCGGCCGCAACAGGGCGAGCTGGTAAAGGTGCGGCGGCGGCTGGCGGCGGGTGCCACTGTGTGGGGAGACGCTGACTAGAGCGGAGCGCTTGCTACTGGTGTTGCTGCTGCCGCCGTACGTTGGTTCGAGATGCCGCCCAAGACTAGCGGGAAGGCCGCCAAGAAGGCTGGCAAGGCGCAGAAGAACATTTCGAAGGGCGACAAGAAGAAGAAGCGCAAGAGGAAGGAGAGCTATGCCATCTACATCTACAAGGTGCTGAAGCAGGTGCACCCTGACACGGGCATCTCGTCGAAGGCGATGAGCATCATGAACAGCTTCGTGAACGACATTTTCGAGCGCATTGCGGCCGAGGCTTCTCGCCTGGCGCACTACAACAAGCGCTCGACCATCACGTCCCGCGAGATCCAGACCGCTGTGCGGCTGTTGCTGCCTGGCGAGCTGGCCAAGCACGCCGTGAGCGAGGGCACGAAGGCGGTGACCAAGTACACGAGCTCCAAGTAAGGAGGTGGCTCTGGAACGGAAGGAAGGATGGAGAGAGAATGCTCCTCCGTTGCGAGAGCGGCAAAACGGCCCTTTTCAGGGCCACCAACTTGCCTTTTGCGGGAAGGGCGGAATTGTTGTTGTTGTTTGTGTGGACGGCTGTGATGTATGTGTGCATTTTGATTGTGGGTGGGGGGGCGCGTCAAAGCGTGTTGCGCGGGGTACGGCCACGAGGTTGGTCGCCGTGGCGTGGAATGGTGGCACGCCTCGTTGGCGTGGTTTTTGACCCATTTGGTGTTGTTGGTGTGTGTGTTACCTGTCTGCGAGGGGGGACAGTGCGATCGCCGACTTTTGTGTCACCGTAACGACGGCCGTTTGCGGGTTTGTTTTTTGCACATCATACATGGCGAGGGTGAAATGTGAAATGTTGTTTTTTTTTGTGGTTTTTGTTTGCCGCCCACTATTCCCTTTGCTGTACGCCGAGTTTGACAATGGTGCGACGTAACTGCAGCGTGGAGGTGTGTGAGTGACGTTGAAATGAACGTGCCATGAAGACGCATTGTTGTTGCATTGTACTGTACGTGTACGGCGACACGCACGATGATGTACCATTCGACTCTGATTTTTGATAGCCGTGTCTGACTGATTGCGTACGACGCACGCACACCGATGTCGTCATTCAAGATGCACGCGTGTCCAGTGCAGTACAGTAAGCGCGACGCTAGACGACGGCGGCGGCGGCGGCGGCCGTTTTTGGCGAATGTCTGTACACGTGTTTGTCTGTGTCCATCCGGTATGTATTTGTTTGTTTGAAAGTGTTTTGTGTGTCGGTGACGTGGTCCGATCCGTCGCCCCCCTGAGTAACTGTCGATCGGCGCGATAGACCGGCGTCACGCAACTGAACCGAAGTCGTGGGCACACCCGTCATACTGTTGTACACCGTCGCGCTGAGAACGGTAACGACAGGTTGACTTTGATCGGTCGAATGTCTGGGCAGAACGTGAGGAAGGAGGCAAGAGTGCAGGAGGAAAGGACAGAGGGGGGGGGGGCAAAAGAGAGAGGAAGGGAAAAAGGGGAGAAACGCATTCGTAGAGCAACGGAACGTTCCCGTGTCGGAGGCGTATTGGAGCCGCACTGAAATGCGTTTAACGGCGGCGCGGCTGCAAGTGTCTGCCGTGGTGAACGTTACCTTTGACGGCTGCATTGGCCTTTGCTTTTTGCTTTTGCTTTCGCTTTCGCTTTCCCGGTTGTACGTAACGTTTGTTGGTATGGTTGGTTCTGAGGAAGAGTGTGTGACAGTGCCGTGCCGTCCATGTTCGTGTGCCCTCCCATTGTGTGTATGCTATTGTCTGTGTACTTGAATGATGTATGTAGGTGTTAGTGGACGTGTTTTACCAGTGGGGGGAAATGGATCGTCGATAGTTGGCGTCACTCTGTCACGGTCGAGATGACGCACCCTCCGTACAGAAAGGTGTCGGGAAAGTGTGTGTGTGTGTGTGTGTGTGTGTGTGTGTGTGTGTGTGTGTGCGTGCGTGCGTCCGTGAATTGGCAGTGTTTGGAGGTGGGCGTGCCCTGCATGTGGCCCGGAAGGCTGTTCGTTTGGCGGTAGTGTTGTGTGGACAGGGGAGGGGCATGCGTAACGCTGCTGGCATGGCATTTCGGGAGATGGGAGGGGGCAAACGAGGAAACGAGGAGCGGCGGCCAAAGACGGGACGGGGAGGGGCGCGGTGTGGGTGGCTTGCGCCTGTGCTCGGCGTTGTGGTTTGTGCAAAAGAGGAGGAGAAAAACAATGAGTTGCCAGGGAGGGGAGCGGTGTTGTGTTGTGGTTGTCGTGGTGTAGCCGCAGACGCGGCTGTCAGTGAACGTGGCGAGACGGACGGATGCGCGGAGGGGCGGGGGCGGCGCATTTCGCCGGTGCCGTGCCGTGCCGTGCCATGCCATGCCTGAAAGCCGCGTGGTCGCTGTGTTGTTGGTGGCGTGGGGGCGAGGAGAGTACCGTACGGGTGTGCTTGTGCGCCGGAAATGGCACACTGCGCCTGCCCGTCTTGGAGGCTGATGGCTGTGGTGTGGAAATGGGGCGCGGTGATGTTGAAGCAGTTGAAGAACAGAAAAGAAACCAAGAAGAAAACGGAAGGCGTGATGCGGCGGTGGTGGTGAGAGCGGGAAAAACAAAACAAAACAAAAAAAAAGAAAGAAAAAAAAACAACAAGAAAAAAGAAGGAAAAACAACAAGAAACAAAAAAAGAAAACAAAAAGTCTATCAATATTAAAATGTAAATGGAAATGGAAATGGAAATGGACCCAGGTATAACCTCCCTGCACAAATAGCAGAGAGTCCGATGATAATAAAAATGTGCCAGAATGTTAACGTCCCTACAAAACAAACCCAACGATAATATTAATGAAAGAATGAACCGTATGTAACATTGCAACAGACATAATGGAACCTGATAAATTGTATAAGGGCAGCAGCGTTGACCTTTGGCCCTGTATTCAGAATAAAAAGAGCCAAAGATCGTTACCCCAATGAAAAAGACACTGAAACACGTATGTAACATAGCAGCGATGGCGAGACATTGTAGCATCTGTGACCAGAGAGTTTGCGCTGGACCGCGCGAGTGTTGCGAGCGGTTCTCAGTCAGTCAGTCAGTCAGTCAGTCAGTCAGTCAGTCGTTGCGAGTCTGTAGCTCTGTCTAGTTGAGGGCTGTACTCTGTCAGTAGTCGTCGCGTGCAGTACGCTAATAGTCGTCATGCAGAGCGGTCGGTCAGTAGTAGCAGCCGAGTGCGGTTGTGTGATGTAGGCGGTCGGCAACACTGGTCAAGATGGTGAAGGAGGTATACTGTTAATTAATATAATCATTAGATAATGAAAAATTATATTTATTGTAATTAATTCTCCAACAAGTTCCCCAAAAATAATTTTTATTTCAAAAGCATTTTTCAAAAATGTAATGTTTTATTGAACTAAAGAGTTCGTTGCACTTCCCATTTCATTCCACTTCTTTGAAGAAAAATTTCACTAAAATCACAAAAAAAGAGAATATTATTATTTGCAATGCAGTTCCTCCAAGCGCTGCGCAACAACAAGAGCAGAAATGTGACATCCATTTATTCTGAGGTAAGACTTTAATTCTGATTGTTTTGCACAGGGCCAAAGACCGATATTTCGGCTCAATTGAAGTTTCTTGTCACTGAACGGACTTTAAATGTTGTGAAGAATTTATATTTGAGTCGGATTGCGAATTTCACATTTTTGTTGCCATTTTCAATACCTCTCATTGTGGGCGAGGTTACAATTAGCGCAATGTCCATTAGCATCCGTAAATAACATTGTCCATTATTTTAAATTTTGCGGGGAGGTTACAACACACAAAAAAAAAAAAAAAAACAAAAAAGTTGCATTTATATCCGCTCCTCAATTGTAGATACCCCTTACACAGCTGTGTGCAATGAATGAGTGCTGGCTGGTAATTAATTGCACTCCTTGGAGGGAAATGCCATAGGAAGTAGTCTTTAAAAAGTGAATGTTTTTCGTTAAAAGACAAAAGTTGCTTTAGAAAAAAGTAATAGTGGGGCTTTTGTTGTTGAACAAAATAAGTACAATGAACATACGTTATCAGATTTGCGCAATGCAGCTTCACACTACCTTTTGATTATAACACAATATACTATACATCGTCCCGAACCGTGACCAGAGTCGCGAGACGAGCAGAGCACGCCGCCGACGCCCGCTCAGTACAACCGTCCACCCGCTACTACTGTCGACCGACTACTACCTCTCCCGACTCGCGCTACAATATATATAACAACTGTTCCTGGCGACCCGGTGCGTGCCACTACTGTCGTCTGGCGCGGTCCAAGCGCCGACTAGCAACGATAAATAACTCTCTGGTCAGACAGAGATGCTGTCATGCCTCGCCATCGCTCTGGTAACGAATACATACGTGTTGCAGCGTGCGTACCACCGGAACACGCAGTGGCGGAGCCAAAGACTGTGTTGTCGAGGTCGAGTGCGAGCGGGAAGAGAGGCAGCGTCGGCACGGAGATGCAAGCGAGCGAGACGCACGGGGGCTGCGGCGTGGCGCGTTTGCGGTCGGCGCCTTTGGTGGCAACGGCCGGGACAAGCAGCGGTGTATGGTGTGGTGCGGGGCGGACAGGGGCGGCGGTGGACGGGGAGGAGGCGGCGCGACGACGGCATGGGGGCGAAAACGGGACGGGGGACGGCGGATGTTGAGAGGCGTCACGCGCGGACAGGACACAGGACACAGACACAGAGACACACAGATTGGAAAGGGAGGGTGCGCGGTAGTAGTTGGGAATGTGCGTACCGTGCGGGATGGGAGTGGGCGAGGAACACGGTCGTGGCCCCTGTTTGTGGGTGCGTGTGATGACGTCGGTGTGTTGTGGGAAGGGAAGGTGCTGTGGCGGCGGCGCGTAATGGGCGTAGGCCGAAAAGAGAAAGGAACGTGGGCAGTGTGTTGGCAAGCGTCGGTTCGACTGCGACGTTGATGGGCAGGGCAAGGTTAATGGTGGTAGGAGTAGGCGTGTGGGCGCAAAAAATCTGCCGCTGCAGGCGGTGCCGTAACCGCCATGGGGCGGGAAGGAGAGAGGGCCAAAGAAAGAAAGAAAGAAGAAAACAAAATAAAAAAAAAAAAAGGAGGGGGGGGGGGCGAAAGGAAGGCAGGAAGGACAAGAGGCGAGGCGACGGCTTGCTTTGTGTATCGGTCGGTCTCTGGCTATGCTTCGTTTTCTGCAGCAGGGTCGGTGCGCGGCGTGGCTCGCGGCAGTGGGAACGCCTGGCGGCTGGACGGCCAGCAATGCGGTTGGATGGGCGGCCACAGCACCGCACCTGTGCCCGAGGAGGAGACGCTGGCGGCGGGCCCTGAGGTGAGGCCGGCTCGGCTCGGCTGGGGCTGTGGATGTGTAGGTGTGCGCCGCTGCTGCAACAACGAGTAAAACGCGAGAAGAAGGGATGGCGGTAGAGAGAAAAAAAAAAAAAAGGTCGTGTTGTGTTGATGCGCAGGCAGACGCGTACAGAGAGACGAGCCCGGTCTGCAGCAGGGTGTGGCCGTGCCGAGTGCAGAGCAGCGGCGGCTCGGTTCGGTTCGGTTCGGCCCGGCGGGCCGCGCTGTTGTCGCGGACGTGAGCGCCCCCTGGCGGGTGGCCGGAGGCGGCGCGGCGTGTTGGACGTGTGGCTGGTGGCAGTGCACAATTTGCGAGTGGCTGGCGGTGTGGCGTGGCGGTTGGCGCGTCGGGCGGCGGAGAGGGAGAGAGAGGAGAGGTATGTGTTGCGGGCGCCCTTTGCTGCGCTGCGTCGTTGCGTGTGCCGTACAGGGCGGGCGCTTGTCGACTGTGTGGGCGGTGTGGCGAATTGGCGTGAAACGGCTGCCGAGAGGTGTGTGGTAGCGAGCCGGTCGGTGTCAGTGCGAAGGGGAATGTGCGTGCGTTTGGCGGTTTCGGTGTGCTTTTTGCGGCGTGAGAGTGGGAATTAGTGGGGCCGGCTGTTGTGTTTGTTCCTTGTGTCTTGTGTCGTGTAGGTAGCTTGATGGCAACGTGGAAGGACGCCGGTTTCGTTTCGAGCCTTGCGTGTGGTTGTCGACGTTGACTGGTTGGCGTGTGCCGATGCACGTGCATGTGTGGGTCGCGAGTGCGTTTTTGGCTGGCTGTGTGTGTGTGTGTGTTTTGGGGGGGAAGGGGGAGGCGGTGGTGAAAGTGCAGTCGTTGCCACGGGCGTCGTCGGGTCGGGTGGGGCTGGGGCTGTGCGTCGTGGCGGAAAGGTGGTAGGTTGCGGGAAGCGAGCCCGTCGTTGACGGTGTCGCGTGAGTTGTGAATCGAGTGGGGCGCGGGGCGCGGGGCGCGGGACAGGAGCAGCGTGCCGCTGCGTCGTGGTCGTCAGCAGAGGCTGTGCGTGTGCTTGTCCTTTTTGTGGGCGGTTCGTGCGAGGCGTTTTTGTTTTGTGTTGCCCTAGTTGTTAGTTTATTTTGTTTGTGTTTGTTATTTTGAGACGACGACTGGTTGGTGGCGTGCGCGCGAAGTGGCGGTGTGCGCTTCCCGTGTCGTTTGTGTTGTTTTTTTTTTGTTTTTGTTTTTGTGTGTTTTTTTTTGCACTGGGCCCCGGGGGGTGGGTGGGTGCGTGCGTGTGTGTCGATTGCCGGCTGGCGAAAGGTGCGCCATCGGCGGGGTGGGTCGCCGGCACGAGTAGAGGCGGCGGCGTTGTTGCTGTTGTTGTGTGGTGTTTGTTTTGTTCGGCTGTGTCGGCGAGCTGTGTTGCGGTGCGTGTGAATGGTGGTGCAAAAGTGCTGGCGTTGGGGCTGCGACTGCGACGGCGGCGAGCCGCGGGCGCGCATGATAGTGATGTTGTGAACAGCGGCTGTGTACGGTAGTGGTGTTGTTGTAGCACGACGTGCATCCGGGCCGGCGCGGAAAGCGCAGTTGCGGGCGGTTGCCCTTCGGTGCCAGCCATGTCGCGTGAGCGGCGGGTTGCTGTGGTGTCGACACGTGGTGCTCTGGGTTGTTGTGTGGTGCCCTTTGGCCGGTGGGGGTGGTTCGCGTGCGTCTCGTTCGCGCTCGGTATCTGGTCGTGGTCGTGCTGCTCCCCCGTCTGTCGGCGGTTTTCGACGTCGTCTGTACGTTTTTGTCCGTTTGCGGCGGTGCCTGCCGACGTCGTCCCGTCGCGACCTTTCAACCGAAAGTGTGGCGCCCGAAGGTGAACGAACGTAACCCTGACCTCGGCGCTTTACGCTGAGCCGAGCGAACCGAACCGAACCTAACCTGTGGTGTGGTGAGGTGAGCTCAGCCTGTGAGCCCCAAACGTCTACGTAAGGTAAGCTGTCCGGCGGCTCACGCCTCACGTTTTGAACGCTTTTTTAACCTACGTTTGACGCTTCTTAACCTAGCACTGACCCCTTAACCTAACGTGTAACGTAACCTAACGTAACCTAACCTAACCTAACCTAACCTAACCTAACCTAACCTAACCTCTGACGCCTGACGTGTTTGAATGCTTAACCTAAGTTTGACGCTTAACCTAACCCAAGTCCCCTTAACCTAACCCACGTCCACCTAACCTAACCGAACCTAACCTAGACGTGTAAACGTAATGTGTAACGCGCAACGTGTAAGGTCGGCTGTCGTGTGTGCTGACGGCAGATTGGGTTGGTCTGTAGATTCGGATTGCGGTTTGCCTCGGTCGAGGGGTTGGGTCGGAAGCGGCGAGGGGCGGCGGCGCCTGTTGCGCAGGCGGCGTCCGTTTGCGGCGGGCAATTGTTGAGAAACGGCTGTGAATGTTGGCGGGCGAGAGGAGGAGGACGGCGCGCGATGTGGCCCGACGGCTGCGGGCCGATCGGGAAACGGCGGGAGGGCGACGGAAGGCGATGGGGCGGCGGAGGCGCGTTTGCACGGCCGTCATCGCCGCACGCCTCGGCTTGTGTGGCTGTGGCGCCGGCCGCGCTGGCCGGGCTGCCGCGGCGACGGTGTGGGAGTTTTGCCGAAGGTTTGGCCATTGTGGCGGGTCGTCGGCTGGGGCTGTGGGGGCGGCATTTGGGCGGGGGCGGCGATTCTCGGCGGGCCGACCCAGGCTGTAGCGCGCGGTAGCTGCAGTTTGGCCGTGGTTTGCGGCGCTGCCGTGGCGACTGGTTGGCGACTGTGGTGTGGCTGTGTGTAGCCCCATCCTCGGTGGTTTGAAAGGCGCGGGCGGTTGTGGCGCAGCTTTGGGGCTGCTCCGCACAGGCTGTCGGACGTTGGGCGGTAGCAAGCGCGGGAGGCGCGGCGCGGCGGCGCGCAGAGTGGCGGCCGCTCTCTCGGCCGTCCGCGCCCGCCCGCGACACTGGCTGGGCCCTTGTGATTCTCTGCTCTGCTCTGCCGTGCTGTGCTGTGCTTGCGTGCCTGCCGTCCCGCTCGCTCTCGCTCTCGCTCTCGCTGTGTGTTACGCGCGTCGTCGAAATGGCAGATCAGGCGGCTACGAACGAGACTGCTGCGGCACCCGCCGCCACCGGCACTACGAAGAAGGCCAAGTCTGCGTCGTCTGCGAAGAAGCCGCGCGCCAAGCCTGCGCACCCGCGCACCTCTGAGATGGTGACGGCCGCCATCAAGAGTCTGAAGGAGCGCGGCGGGTCGTCGCTGCAGGCGATCAAGAAGTACATAGCCGCGCACTACAAGCTGGACGCGGAGAAGCTGGCGCCGTTTATCAAGAAGTACCTCAAGTCGGCCGTCGTGGCGGGCGAGCTGGTGCAGACGAAGGGGAAGGGCGCGTCCGGCTCGTTCAAGCTTGCCGGCGCCGGCGGCGGGGGGGCGGCCGAGGGCGGCAAGGCTCGTGCTGGCGGTGCCAAGAAGAAGCGCGCCGCTCCGGCCAGCAAGGAGAAGAAGGGCGCCCGTGCGGCCGGCGCAAAGAAGGCTGGTGGCGTGAAGGCGGCGACCGGTCGGAAGGCGGGCGCCGCCAAGAAGGCGTCTGCGGCGTCGGCCGCTCCCGCGGGTGCGAAGAAGGCGGCTGCGGCCAAGCCGGCCAAGGCCAAGTCGCCGTCGAAGGCGAAGAAGGCCGCCAAGGTTCCGACGAAGAAGCCGAAGGCGCCGCGCCCGAAGAAGGCGACGACGCCGTCTAAGGCGAAGGCTTCGCCCAAGAAGAAGAAGTAGAGTAGAGTAGAGGAGAAAGAGATGGGAAAGGAAGGGTTTGGCGCTTGACCCCGTCGTCCCCACCCCCCGTCGTCGTCTAGTGGCGCGCAAGAGACGCGCGGCCCAAAACGGCCCTTCTCAGGGCCATCAAAGCACGTCGGGGAAGGTTTTGATTGTCGTGTTGCGTTTGGTGTGGGTGTCTGTCTGTATGCCCGTGGGGATGCTGTTTGCGTGCCGTGGTGGTTTGATTGCGGGGGTCGGTGGCGGGTGTGGGCGGCGGTAGCGGTAAGCGGTGTTGTTGTTGTCGTGGTTGATTGTCGCCGTGTTTGTGGCGGCGGCCGACGGTTGGTTTTCTGTCACGTTGTTTTGTTTGAATACGTTGGTTGGCTTGCCTGCGTTCGTTCTTCTCGGATGTGTGTCTTGTCTAGTCGTGTCTGGTCTTTGTTTTGTTTCTTTGTGTGTGTTATGTTTTGCAACGGGGGGCACGTTGAGATGTGGAAGGAGTCGGCGGGGATTTCGGTGGCGTGTAGAGCGAGCGAGCGCGCCTGCCTGGCCGTTGGCCGTCGGAGTGGAGTGCGGGTTTTTTTTGTTTTCGAAACGAAAGCGGCGGCCGGCCAGCCACCCGTGCGGTGTGACGTCGGCCGTTGGGTATTGTGCGCTTTGAGCGCCGGGGAGGGATGATGTGTGATTGTTGCGCGCTGCTAGCAGGCAGGCAGAGTGAGCGGGTGTGTGTGGCGGACGGACGGGAAGTGGTGGTTTTTGTTTTTGGGTTGCGGGGCGAGAGGCAGGCGACCGACAAAGTTTGCTCGCGACGGAGAGATGTTAGTGGCCCTGAAAAGGGCCGTTTTTGTTTGTGCGGTGCGGTGCCGCGGCGCGGTTTAGGCGCGCTCGCCGCGGATGCGGCGCGCGAGCTGGATGTCCTTGGGCATGATGGTGACGCGCTTGGCGTGGATTGCGCACAGGTTGGTGTCTTCGAAGAGGCCGACGAGGTAGGCCTCGCTGGCCTCCTGCAGGGCCATGACTGCGGAGCTCTGGAAGCGCAGGTCGGTCTTGAAGTCCTGGGCGATCTCGCGCACTAGGCGCTGGAATGGCAGCTTGCGGATGAGCAGCTCTGTGCTCTTCTGGTAGCGCCTGATTTCTCGCAGGGCGACGGTGCCCGGCCTGTAGCGGTGGGGCTTCTTGACGCCTCCGGTGGCGGGCGCGCTCTTCCTCGCCGCCTTGGTGGCGAGCTGTTTGCGCGGCGCCTTTCCGCCGGTGGACTTGCGGGCCGTTTGCTTTGTGCGGGCCATGGCGGTAGCGTTGGCGGTAGCGGAGCGGCGTGCGTGGAGGTTAGGTGCGGCGCGGCGTCCGGTGCTGCCTTGACAACGGGCCCGCGCGCCTCCGTGCTGCGCTTATATGCCCTCGGTTGCGCGTGGTGGGGGGAGGGCGGGCCAGAGTCTATATAGGGGGGCGGCGGGCGCGGAGTCCCACCTCAAGCCAGGCGTGCGAGTGGGTGTAGCGAACTACAAATGCTACAGACACGACAGGCCGACGCACGGCGGGGGCACGGCCGTGTACGTGCGACGCACGCTGGCACACCACCAAGTACCTACTCCAGAACTGACAGCGATGGAAGCAGCAGCCGTCGCAGTCGAAACGGGAGTAGGGAAAATTACCTTCTGCGCCGTATACAGGCCGCCAAGGAGGGCGCTAAACGCAGCAGACGCAAACGCTTTACTGTCGCTCCCTGGTAAGCTGATACTAGGGGGCGACTTCAATGCTAAGCACACGGCCTGGAACAGCCGACTCACTAACACCAGCGGCCGGCGGCTGCTCAACGTGGCTGAGAGACATGAGGCGATAGTCATAGGACCGCACAGCCCGACCATTTACCCCAGAAATGGCGGGCAGCCTGACGTCCTTGACATCGCGATCATGAAGGGCACGCGTCTACACGCAACAGCCACCACCCTTACGAAGATGTCATCCGATCACTTGCCTGTCATAGTGGAATTAAACGCCGACGTCATCCATCAATCGCGCAGAGGGCTGGACCTGCGCGGTATCAACTGGGACACGTTCCGTGAAACAGTAACACAGAAACTTGAAGACGCCCCCGACGCGGCAACGCTCGGCGCCGAAGCTGCACTTAACAACCTCACTCGCAGCATCACGGACGCCGCGGCCACAGCTACACCTGAGCGGAGACAACCTGACGACTGCAAACCGCACCCGCTCCCGCAAGACATACGAGACGCCATCACGGCAAAAAACAGGCTCCAGCGCGAGTGGCAGCGCACCAGGGTCCCAGCCACCAAGCGCCAACTAAATAGAATGTGTCGTCACATTAAAGCTGAGGTGGACAGACAC